>NW_020837945.1:67154658-67340992 GCF_003676395.1 Aethalodelphis obliquidens
AAAAAAAAAAAAAAAAAAAAAAAAAAAAAAAAGAAGAAAAAAAAAAGTGCAGTACAACAACCAGTGCAGTATAGTGTGGGTCAGAGCAGACATATAAATCAATAAAATAGTCTAGAAATAGACCCTCATGTATATGGTCAAAGATGCCAGGTAAGTCAGTGGGGAAAGATTAGTCTTTTAACGATGTTGGAATAATGAGATATCCTTATGGAAATAAAATGAACCTCAATCTTTACCTCACACTGTATGCAAAAGCAAATTTGAAATAGATCATAGACTTAAATGTAAAAGCTAAAACTATAAATCTTTTAGAACAAAACATAGGAAAAATCTTCACAGTTTGAGGTAGGCAAAAATTTCTTAGACACATAAAGCACTAACCATAAAAAATTTTGATAAATTAGACGTCATCAGAATTAATATCTTCTGGTCTTCAATAGAAGCCATTAATAAAATGAAAAGGCAAGTTACAGTCTGGAAGAAAATATTTGTAAAACACATATGTCACGAAAGACTTTTATCCAGAATATATAAAGAACTCTTAAAACTCAATAAGAATACAAAGATCCCACTTTAAAAGTGAGGAAGAGATTTGAATAGACACTTCAGAATGAAGATAAATGAAGATATATGAATGGCACAAGAAAAGATGCTCAATAAAATTAGTCAGCAGAAAAATACAAATTGAAATCCCCACACACTTACAAAAATAGTTAAAATTAAAAATATTAACAATAACAAGTATAGACAAAGATGTGGAGCAATTGAAACCCATACATTATTTGTAGGAGTGAAAAAACGTTTCTTTCAGAAAACAGTTTACTGGTCTCTTAAAAAGTTAAAACACACTTTTTATATGATTCAGGAATTCTACTACATTTAGGTGTTTCCCAAGAGAAGTAAAAATATATGTTAACAAAAAGACTTGGATCAAAATGTTCATGACAGCTTTATTTGTAATAGTCCCAAATTGTCAACAACCCAAATGTCCATCAACAGGCTAATAAACCAAACTCTGGTATATCTGTACAATGCAAAATTACTTGACATTAAAAAGGAACAAAAGACTGATATACACAAGACCATGAATAGATCTCAAAAATATTATGCTTAGTGAAAGAAGACAGACACAAAAGAATACCTTCTATATTATTCCACGTACATGAAATTCTAGGATAGGCAAAACTAATCTGTAGTGACAAGAAGCAGATCAGTGTTTACATCCAGCCAGGGGTGGGGAGGGGTATATCGACTGTAAAGAGGCACATGGGGGCTTCTCTGGTGGTGCAGGGGACACGGGTTCGTGCCCCGGTCCGGGAAGATCCCACATACTGCGGAGCGGCTAGGCCCGTGAGCCATGGCCGCTGAGCCTGCACGTCTGGAGCCTGTGCTCCGCAACGGGAGAGGCCACAACAGTAAGAGGCCCGCGTACCGAACAAAAAAAAAAAAAAAAAAAAAAAAAGAGGCACATGGGCACAAGTGAGCAAAAGTGGGGAGAAGAAGATGGAGAAAATGCAAGAGCCCTTGAAAACCTGGCAGCTCCTGGAAGCACTAGGCTGCTTGGAGCTGCCTGGCCCAGGACTTCTCTACACAATAGATGAAGGATGGATAGGATCATTTGAACTATTCACCAAATTACCAAACCATTCCCCAAACTAAATATATTTTAGGCAGACTTAAAAAAGAAAGATCATGGTGTAGAGGATGGTAGTGAGATTAATGAGAACCACAATCACTTCCTTTTCCTGCTTTGAGTCATCTGAGCTCTGCAGCTACTGTTCTCCTGTTCAACTTCCCCTCCTTTCCAAGGACTTTAGTGATTCCCATCTGACGTTAAAGGTTTTCCTAGCCCACACTAGCCAGAAAGAATCCCAGAGTATTGGAGGCTTACTATTGGAAGGTCCTGTAGAGGTCTTTTTGATCCCAATGGCAAGACTGGGAATCAGAGAGGGAAGTGACCTGTCCAGGATCACCTGGTTAGTTACTAGCAGAGACTGAGCTTTTATACCTCAGTAGCCTGGGTAAACGGGAGGGGAGTGGGTTTTTGTGTAAATGTCTCCACCACTTATTCTATCAGATATAGATTCAGTTAGGCTAATAAGGAAACACCCAGGGTCACCACATTTTACAACTCTAGCGGTCACCAGTCAGAGTAATATATATACTGGACTGTGTAACACAACAGTCCAGGTAAACGCCACTTAGGAAGAATGAAGATCGCCATCTGTTTACATGTTTACTTTTAGGTTTTTAGGAAGAAAATCTGATTCAACTAATCTATATTAACAGGAAAGAGAAATAACATTATTGAGCTGCTAAGTGGTGCTAAGTACTGCACTAGATTTTGCTATATGCTAGTTCATTGAATTCTAACCATACACCTGCCAGGTAGCTATTATTATCCTCATTTGATAAATAAATAAGCTGAGTTTCAGAGAGGCTATATGTCTAACTCACATTGCTATTAATGGTAAAGCTGTGAATTGAATCTGAATCTATCTGATATCCAAACTCCAGCTCTTTCCATAAGATCATGGCAGGGATTTAGGAGTCTTCTTTAAAATGTTCTACTCCTACTCTGCATAAGACAGGCACTGGGAGGGGAAAGGTACAAGGAGAGTTTGTATGCTTATATTAACAGTTTTCAGGATACTAGGACTGAGCGGCCTTTTCTCAGAAAAGGAAAGACGTCTTACTTTGGGTAGGATTGATGAGCCTACAGAGGAGCATCAAAGAAGCTTCCTGCATGACCCAATTCCATGTTTTTGCTTTCCAACTGCTTCCAGAATTGCCTACTTTCTTTAAATATGATATTCATTACAGTTACTTGAAATAAATCATTTATGTCTGATTAAACAACACTGTGGAGTACTGAATATTATCAAATTGTATAAACATGTGCCAGGTTTTCATAGTGTGTTTCTTGTGCAATGTGATAATCCACTGACACTTTTTAAAATCTAGAAGAAAATGAGGTAAAAACACTGCTGTTTGTGGGGGAGGGGAGTTAAAATGGAGCTTAAAAAAGATTAATTTTGCCTATTTATTTACTTTTAAATTTTGCTCCTGTTATACTGTTTATTGCGTCTATTGGACATTCTGACACTATCCAAAGCAAACAGCCCTGGTTAGATGATCCCGAATAATCCATGGATTATTAAAGAAGAGAGAATCTCTCAATCCTAATACACAACATATCCCACAGAAACCCCTGGATTTGTCTGTGAGTAACTTCCTTCTCTGTTATGGTATCAGAGTTTATTGTTTGTTTTGCTTTTTTTTTTTCTGGTAAAATATTGGGTTATAATCTTTAAGATCCCTATACATCAACAGGTTTTCCAAGTGTCATATTTCTTCATATTACCATTCATGGCTTCCTACTTCTATTAAGTAGCCAAACACAAATTTTTATTTTAAAAGGCAATTAGACCAGGTATGGGACCTGATATTGTCCTTGTTTTACAGCATTTATTCTGAGTTCTTTATCTTGACATTTTACTGAATCCCCCTTGGCCCATCAGAAGTCACCCTACAATCCAGACACACATTTACATTTATGTGAATAGATAGATAGTAAATGATACAAGCTCAGCACTTCCCTCTCTGAATTCCTCATGCCTTACTGACGGAAGAGAAACAGTTATAATAATAGGCACAGTTGGGGAAATATCAGAGTGGTTAGAAATAAAAGACAGATAATAGGGTTGGGGGGATAAGAGGAGAGACATGAAACAAATACACAATGACACCCAAAGGGACACATGGGGACAGACTGAAGGAAAAGCAAAGACACACAGACAGGAATTTCCCTCTTTCCTTCCCTCCTCGCCTTCTCCTGAGTCTCCAAGGTTTCCTTGGGTTCTTCCCATACCTCTTTCCCTCCTCCCAGTCCTTTTGGTACCTACTTGATGTGCTCTGTGCGTCCAGACCCCTCAATGGTCTTGGCTCCCCACCGTTGTTCCTTCTCAGAGATGTCATTCTACAAAAGACAACACTCAGCAATAACTGATGGCAAGAAATGTGCCAGGCTGCGAGAGGCCACACAGCTGACACACATAACCCCCACGTCCCCTGCATTAGCTGCTTCCGGCACTCAGGGACTTTATTCAGACTCCTCTCTGTGCTTATCCCACCCAGGCCCCCATGTTAAAATTAAGCTGGTGAGCTCTGAAACCTCCCTTTCTACTCTGCATCCCTCAAACTTTCTTCTTTAGGTCTCCTACAACTTCCGAATTCCCCCAAATTATACACGTTCAGCTCAAATCCTGGCTCACATGCCAAAGGACACCCAGTTAACCTGTTCCCTCAGCATAGCCTGCCATAGCCTGTCAATCACAATGTCAAACTCCTCCGCACCCGTCTCCTTCCATCCTCAGCACAGGCTATCATGCAGGCCCCACTCATGACAGCAAACTGTCCTGCCAGGCAGTCCCACCATGAGGGCTATCCCAGCCCCAGACTTTTTCTAAGCCCCCTCAAGGGTTACAGAGTGGCCCACACGCCTGCCCACTGCCCTTCATTGTCCAAGGAAAGCTATTTCCACACTCACCACAAAGTCAGGGTCTGTGTCCCAATCATCACCCTGGGTCTCCACGGAAACAGATACATCATGACCTACTACAGACTTCCACATCTGAGGGTGACAGAAAATGGGAATGATTAGGTGAAAAAATCAAGAAGAGGGAAAACAAGAACGCTGAAGTCAATGATATAGCAGCCAAAGTTTCATGCTATTTTTTTCTTAGAAGAAAATAGAATCTGAGGCAAAGCAGATGGAAGTTTTAGGAAAGCACTTTTTCTCAGTTAGAGGAAGGGGGATGTGGATTTATTTAAGACAAACTAATGTGGCCTGGGCTCATTAGTCTGGACTGAAGTCATCATGAATGTAGGTAATACTAAATAACCTGGGTGTCAAATGGCTGAGATCCTTCACTTGTGTCAAGAGGCCAGCCAGCTAGTGGCTTGAAGAGGTAATCAATGAGGATTGCTAGAACATCCCTGGAATTACAGCAACATTTCACGCAGGTATCTACATATAACTTCTTTCATAGTTCTTGAGATATATATTTGTCCAGCTCTTGATAATGTGAACATCTATACTCCTCTACAACCTGCTAAACGCCATTGAGAATTTTTCCAACCTCCACTCAATACTGGCCACTGCACAGCTGTGTGTCAGTAGGGGCACTCAGCTGAAATTCCTCAACTGAACAATGCATGGGGAAGCATTATTTGCTGAGAATAATTCATTTATTGTTCAATTTTTAAAAACAGTTTAATTATACTTTGAAAGTAGATAACTGGTTCAAAAAAGAGCATGTAATAAGCCCCTTGTTTTGAACATTAAGAATTATTTGACTTTTATTAACTAAATAAATGTTAGAGAAATATTTAGAGAACACTGCTTTGAGGGGGTGCCAAATTGTTATTCCACTAGGGCATCCCCAGTGTTTCTGCTGGCCCTGCCAGTCCTGTGTGAGGAGCTGCACAGGTGCTCTGCATCTGTGGGATCCTGGATCTTGGTGTGGAGAGGAAACAACAGACAATGCCCATCTGTTCTGGTGCTGAGACTTCTTGACCCTGGTACCACTTGCTGGCTGGCAACTCCCTGCCCACCCTTCCCTGCTCAGACTCCTTCCCCACACTGTTTACTGTCTTTTAAACAAGCCCATCTTAAAACCACTCCTAAGACCCTCCAGTCTCTCCAGAGGTGCTCAGATTCTCCAATTCTCCTTTCCACTTGAAAACTCCATCCTTCTCCAGCTCTTTGAAAAACCCCTTGGAAACCAGTCCAAGGGAAATCTGGGGGTAGATTGGTTAACAAGATGCAAAGAGGACACTGGGGAAGTACGGACCGAGTCAGCTGCACTGTGCGATGAGTCACTGCCAAGAGCAGCTCTGCCTTCCCCTGTGGGGCAACAGTAATGCATGGTGAGGGGCACATTGATAAGACCTATGGTCCTGGCTCCTGGGCTGCTCTGCAACAAAAGTTCACACAGAAAACTGGAAAAGAGAAGTTTCTGAAATATTCATGAGCAATAAGGAAGCAGTGAGGACCGATAGTCCTGTCCTCTCTCTTGCTGTTCCTCCCAGGTCTCAGGTTGACTCTCCCATAAGCCTGCCATCCTCATGTATTTTTGAAACAGAGGGAAGTGTTTCTGACACAGAGACAATTTAGTATGCTTGAGCTACTGGCCGGAAATACGGAAGCCAAGAGGTACTATCTAGAGGTGGGAGACCAGAGAATAAGTCGGTGAGGCCTGGTGGCCAGGATATCAGGCACAATCGAGGGCCTCTTCTTAAGGCTGCCTGAGTAAAGTACACGGACAGAGAGTCAGATCATCCAGCTCTGTGGGAATATAGGTTAGGGAGTCAAAGTAGAGAGGGTATGTACTTATTTGCCAGGTACCAGGTTAGGCAATTTACAAATATTAACTTAAATAATTTGGTAAATCACTGAACTTCTCTGATACTGTTTCTCCCAAGGGAAAATAAATGGAGAGGTTAACCTCGCTAATTCATCAAGTCCCCTCCATTTCTGACATTCTGGGATCCTGTGACCCTACAATCAGAGAAACTAGCCCTAATCGAACCGCCACACCTTCATCTGGCACTTGGTTCTCAGCACTGGTGTACATTAGCTACCACTACTTCCTGATCTGTTGCAATGTCTCCTGTGGGTTTTGTCTCTCTGCTAGACCATAAGCTCTCCAGGGGCAGAGACTGTCTCATCTCCAGTGGTCCTCCTCCCAGCTCAGTGCCTAGGA
This sequence comes from Aethalodelphis obliquidens, assembly GCF_003676395.1. Lineage (NCBI taxonomy): Eukaryota > Metazoa > Chordata > Mammalia > Artiodactyla > Delphinidae > Aethalodelphis > Aethalodelphis obliquidens. The sequence continues at coordinate 67,161,426 of NW_020837945.1, forward strand.
CCATCGGGCCTTAGAGAGGATTGTAGATTGTGGGCAGAAACCAGGGGTCCTGGGTGGCTGCTGGATCGCGTTCCCTGGGCTCCAGCATCTCCCTTCTGCTTCCATCCCCAGATGCTTGTTATCCACAAGACCTCACACCCAGGCCGGCCTTCTGGCCATGAAAGGTTAGCAGCTTACTAGCAGGGACTTCACAGCTCAGCAAGGACGAAAAGTCAGGCAGAGTCCTCTCACTTCAACTCTTGTCCTATGCTCCCCAACTTTCCCACTGCCCGGAGTACCCACCTTTAACCGCGCAAGTGTTTGCTCTAGGCTCTCGGCTCCTCAGGTTGACACTCGGCTCCTCTCTAGCTCCTGCCACTTCAGAGCAAGAAACTCTGAGCTGCTGCTTCAGTTCCGTATTCAGGTTTTCTGTCATTTCCTGCTACCCTGTCTTCACAGCTACTTCCTGAAGTTTGAGTCAGTTCCTTCTGCTGAGGCATTGAAATAAATAAGGATTAAATGCTCTGTGCTTACTCTTTTGCAAGGCTTTGAGGGTTCCAGAGGTCATAAAAAAGTGCTGCTCTTACTCTCAGAGTCTATAATCTGGTCAGGGGAGCAAAACGTTCAACTAGAAAGCACATAGAAGAATGCTGTACAACACTATTTGTGTCCCAAATAGGTGGGCAATTGTATCTGTTTATATTGAAGAAATTTAGAGAATTTGGTATGGGCTGAAGGAATCAAGAAAGGTTTAATGGAAAAAATGATTTTTATGTGGTTTTGAAAGATAAGATTTAAAAAGAAAGTCACTTCCACATTACGCACAGTACTAAAAACTGGGGTTTGCATACAGTAGATGTTCAAATAAACATTGATCAATCAAATGATGGAAGGGCATAACTCATAGGGGAAAGGCAAGACATGGAGGGAGGAAAGTTCAGAGATTGTTAAGGGGGCAGTGAGGAGTGTGAGCTAATTCAGAAAGATTTGGTCCCAGGTAGTAGGAAGAAGTCTGAAAAAGCTAAGTGGTACCAGATGATGAAAGGTCTTTGTGGTATTCTGTTATTACTGCTCTGTAAGATTTGCTGCCCCTCCCTTCCCTCTTGAAGTCAGACTTGCTCAGGTGACTTTGTTTTGACCAGTGAAATGTAAGAAGTGAAACATCAAGTGAGACTCGAAGTGAGACTTCAAGACCAGCTCAAGCTTTGCTATGCTCCTGTGTCCACTGCTTACCAAGTGTGAATGAAAAAAATGTTGCCTATCATTATCAGTAAATAAAGGATGCTGTAGCTATCAAGCCACAGGTGATGCCTGAGGGGACTCAGGATGGGAAAGAACAGGACACTGGCCCTAGATAGCTAAGGTGCATATCAATGAGCCCAGACTCTTACCTCCTCCCATACACAGAAAATTAACTTGAGATATCTGTTTTTCTTTCATTAACAGTAATCTTTTGAAGTTCCGACTATCTGATCTTCGCAAAAACTCCTATATATCTTGGCTCCTCCCTTACCTCTTCAGAGCAGTCCCTCAGAGCATCTGAGAGGCTGCATCCTGGGTTTAAGTCCTCAGTTTTGTCTGCCAAATAAAACATAATTCTCAACTTTTAGGTTGTGCATTTTTTTCGCAGTAGACACAAGGCAACCTGCAACTCTCCAGAGTGGCTCCTCTGGCAGCCTAGGTCCCTGAGTGAGAGGGTCCCCAACTAAGAATGACAATACAAGTAGAGCTCCATCCATTGTGTGAGGGACTTGGAGTCTTTGACTAAAAAATAATCCTAAAAACTAATTACTGTTTTAGCTACTGAGAATTTGGGGGTGTTTGTTACTGTATCTGACCAAGCCTCTCCTAATCTTGATTGACATGGAGTCCTGACCTCATTTGCTCAGTTGTGGGCTCCCCAATGGATTCAAACAGATAATGGATGAAATTTGTCCAAGATACAGAGGAGGGGATTTCTGCATTAGGAACGTAAGACTTTAGTCACTTCCAAATCTAAGGATTCTACGCCTAGCATGGAGATCAACTGATTATTTCTCCTACTTCATAACCTATTTATTATGGCAGCACCAAAATTATTTTAAGGAAGAGTAAATTTGTAGAAGGAAAAAAAATCTTTTAGAACATTTTGAGTCCTAATTTTGGGTCAAAAATAGAAATGATCAGACCAGATATTGTGACACACCATCCAGATACAGATGTTTAGAGAAATCATAGAATTTAATCATAGATGACAAGAAAGCCCATCTTGGATAACAAGACGTGATACATACATACAATCGAATACTACTCAGCCATAAAAAAGAATGAAGTAATGCCATTTGCAGCAACATGGATGGACATAGAGATTATCATACTAAGTGAAGTAAGTGAGAAAGAGAAAGCCAAATACCATATGATATCACTTATATGTGGAATCTAAAATATGACACAAATGAACTTATCTACGAAACAGAGACAGACTCACAGACATAAAGGCCAGACTTGTGGCTGCCAAGGGGGTGGGGGGGGAGAGGGATGGGAGTTTGGGATTAGAAGATACAAACTATTATATAAAGAATGGATAAACAAAAAGTTCCTACTGTATAGCAGAGAACTATATTCAATATCCCGTGATAAACCACAATGGAAAAGAATATGAAAAATATGTATAACTGAATCACTTAGCTGTACAGCAGAAATTAACACAACATTGTAAATCAACTACACTTCAATAAAATTAAATTAAAAAACAATCAAGGGCTTCCCTGGTGGCGTAGTGGTTGAGAGTCCACCTGCCAATGCAGGGGACACAAGTTCGTGCCCCGGTCCGGGAAGATCCCACATGCCGCGGAGCGGCTGGGTCCGTGAGCCATGGCCGCTGAGCCTGCGCGTCTGGAGCCTGTGCTCCGCAACGGGAGGGCCCAGAACAGTGAGAGGCCCGCGTACCGCAAAAACAAACAAACAAACAATCAAGTGCACCTCTCCTTAGCAAATGTCCCAAGTTCACTCTTTTGTGGTTTTTTTTGGCCGCAACGTGTGGCATGTGGGATCTTAGTTCCCTGACCAGGGATCGAACCCGTGCCCCCTGCATTGGGAACACAAGTCTTAACAGCTGGACTGCCAGGGAAGTCCCCCAAGTTCACTCTTGATGAGAGGCAGTGAGACAATAGCAAGCATGGGCCTTAAAGCCAGATAGACGTGGTTCAATTTACTTATTGTACCTTGAGAAAGTGAGCTAGCATTTCTCAAGCAGTGACTTGATGTAAACACATCATAATGCCCATCCTGCTTTTCCCCTATGAGACTTCCCTTCCCGCACTCCTACCCAGAGGGATCCCTAGGGACAAAGTGTTTTCAATATGCACCAGACAGTTCTCCCAGGCCCAGGCAAAAACCTGCATGAATCTCATGCCCTAAGGCCCAGCTTGTTTGGTTCAGTATTAGGATGGAATTTCCTCACTCTGCTTCACCACCCTGGGGTCTAGCAGCTAAGGCTAGAAGGACACAAGCAGCCGGACGCTGGCCAGTGAGAATGAAGCCTGGATATGCAGAGCTTTCTACTCCTATGGTAATTCCTGGCTACTCCATCCCTACTTCCTCTATGTACCTTCCTCTCCTCAGCATGCACACACATATATGTAAGCACCTGTGTATACATGCATTTACACGCCACCACAGTATTTCATTCTGAAAATAATTTTATTATTTTACAGTTGTTCAGGAAAGTTCCTGGGTTGCTGTGACCATGATTTGGCCACCACAGAACAAAGGATTAGAGCGGATCAGTCCGTCCACCAGTTTTCTCTCCTCTCTGGGTGGTGAGAGCAGGCAGGGAACATGTGCAAAATGAGAAAATAACCAACGGGTAAGGGTTGGAGAAAGGAGAGCTGGGGAATAGGCACAAACGGAATTCAAACCCGGCTGTCATTCTCAGGCTTGGATTTAAATATTTTGTCTTCTCTATAATCTCCCTCCATTTTCCTCAGCTCTCTGTTACCGCAGAAGGCAGATGACGACGCAATGAGAAACTGGAATAACTGTCACCAACAGCAAAGCAGCTTCGTACTTCAAGCAGCTAGGAGTGGTTGTCACAGCAGTCAGACCTCCCTGGCTGGGAGTCAGTGCCTCACCTAGGACTGGTTCCTAGGGTACTGTCTTAAGGTCCACATTCGAGGCTTATTCAGATAACACACAAATGACAAAAATTGAATCCCACTGTCCATAGCCAGTTCCTCTTGCCTTTCAGTGAAAGGAAAGGCACAGGCCACTTAATACCTTAGTACACATGTGATGAAGGGATAAGTAGTGGGATCCTCACCTTATAGTCCAGGACCATGACTCTCACTCCACTTATGCCTGAACAGCCAGGGAAAGCGATGCCATCCTCCCCTGTGATCCAACAGCTAAAACCCCTGGGGAGTTCTTCTATTCTGGCTCTATTTTGCCAGAGACCTAATTAGATATCCTATGAGATAATGTTCCCCAGAACATTCCCCCTGCCATTGTTTATGGCAGGTTCACCTTCCCTCTGAAGCAGGACAAAATATAAGGTACATGAGACAAAGAAAGTATCAATCAAAATGATATTGGACTTCTGATTATTAGGTTTATTGGAACCGTCCTCCTGGCTGAAAGACATTCCTCAGCATCTTTCATAGGACCATAAAAGATCAGGGCCCTGCAAAATCTGAACAAATATTGGGCTCAATAACCAACTGTGGGGCCTCCTCAGATTTTGCAGAAGAGTCAGGTCCTGGACAGTAGAAGAAAGCAGACTCACTGGTCCCTGCAGCTCTAACCTGTGCTCATATCCACCTCTTTTTGCAGGCACTTTCTGTGGAGAGTTGGAGAGAGGACCTGTAAGTGGGAAGATTGTTCCATTGGAATTGATGGTTTTGATGCTAGAGGTGAGGGAATTCCAAGTTCTGAGGGGAGTGATCCAAAAGGTGAGAACTAGGTTTATAGATGGCCTGTGAAACATAGAACAAGTAGGACATGAACCATCAGAAAGTAGATGGCTGCCAGCAGTGGCACCCGTGTCCGGGAATGACAGAGCGAACGCAGGACCCGCTTCCATCCAGCACCACTCCGGGTCTGAAAGGAAAATTTGAAAGTCAGAGAGTTTTGCCCTATAGAGATCTGTCCCTTTCCCTTCTCCAACCACTGTAGAAAAGAGGTAACCTGAGAGAAAGCCCCTCGGGGCCAACGACTTGGCAGCTTCCACTAGTTTCTTCCAACCTTCCATACCCTTCCAGTCTCAGGCCCACATTCCTCCTCCTTGACCCCTTGCCCTCAACACAGCCAGCCCTGTCTGAGAGTACAGTACCCTCTCTTTATCCTTCTCCCTTCTTACCCTTCGACAACTGTTGCTTGTAAGATCTATTAACAGTGCCTGCTCCTGGGAGCCACAGGAGCCAATGATAGGAGACCGGGCAGAGTCCCATTCGCCATGCTCCAACCTGTGTTGAGAAAAAAAAGAGGCATTGGTCCACGGCATGAGAGGCTGATGGCCTTCTTGTCATGTGATGCAGGGTAAGGGACTTGCAGCAAGGGCTGCTCCCATGGCCCCACCCCCATGCAAGGAGTGTAAGGGCAGACAGATTTCTTTCAGCAGCAGTAGAGATGGTAATAATTACCAGGAATTGACTGCCTACTGTGGATCAGATGCTGGATCACATGCTTTACATACATCTAATCCTCAGGTTTGAGGTTGGTGCTATTATCTTCAAAGTAAGGCTTAAGGAGGTAAAAGTACTTTTCCACGGTGGCACAGCTAGTGAGATGTAGAGCTAGAATTCAAAACCCAGGTGTGTCTCTAAACCTCTGCTACACCATACCTGACTCAGAGAAGCTCATTAATTTTTTTTCCATTTATTAAAAGCTAATAGGCAAAAGCATCCAAGAAAGATTTTTGTGGGGTTCTTACAATTAAACTGAACTGGCAGCCTCTACTGCTTTCTGCTTCATTTTTTGCTGATTTGCTTATTTATTTAATACTGGAACTTCTCCATTTAGTGAAGAAGCTGCCTTTATCCACTCAATGGTTTCTCACAAAAATGAGAAATGTATCAAGGGGCTGTGAGTAAACATAGCGCACACTTGATCAAGCATTTGCCTAGAGGGATGCACGTTTTAATCGTGGTGGGGAGGATGGAACTCTACTCCTGATGTTTCCTCCATGTGAAGGTATGTCCATTAGCCTAAAACTCCTGGACTTTCTTGGCAGGGCCCACACTTTTCTCCAGGAGAGAAGGAACACTTTAATCTGATTTGTGAGCCTGGAAAGAGAAACTGAACATGCCCAGCCTAGCTCCATCCTGCCTGTTCTCCTCATGAGAGCCAGGCTGGCTGAACAGGACCCCTTCTGTGTCTGTTCCTCCATAAGATAAGCTTTTCAGGGGCAGCCTTGATGCGGACAGAATGGTCTGGTACCGTGTAGGTCAGTCTGTCACCTTCTGCAGGCTAGGGTGAGGAAGGAGGAGATGTTTATAAGTATTGGTGAGCTGCTTTTAAATGGCAAGTCTGCTGAGTTCCACAAGCACTGCAGAGTGCGTATGAGGTGCTAACACGACAACGGCAGCGCCAGGCCTGGGAGGCAGCGCTTGATTAGCTGCCTCAATTTCCATTCTGCATCAGGGCCAAAGAGGGAATTGCGGAGGGGCTGAGCTTGGATTAACGTGGCTTGTCTTGATCCTACCCTCACTACAGCACCCATCTGTAGTGAGAATTAGAATTAGATCCTAATTATTCCCAAGTCTGGCCACTGAAATGCACATGAGTATGATTAGAAAGGGTCAGAAGTGAACAGAGGCTGCGTCCCTCAGCCCTTTACCGCCTGATCTGCTCCTCGGCCATGGAGAGGGCAGCCTCAGCAGCCACTTTTTGGTCTCGTTCTTCTTCCAGCAGCTTCCTCAATTCATTCATCTCCTGTTTAGTGTTGCACAGCTGCTGCTGGGCTTCAGAAAAGCTTCAGGACAAAAGGAGAACAACAGCATCACTAGATGCAGGACATAGTTGCTGACACAAGGGATCCGAAGTCTTCATAAGGTTATAAAGCATGAAAATTTATAGAAAACTGTACAAACACAAAGAATATTTTAAAAGCATACCTGTCAAGAGATGTAGGAAAATCTCTTAAAGCTGTAGGAAATGCTTTAAGAGATTTTAGGGACTGACTGAATAGCTTTCATTTGAACACCATAACATTAGTAAGGTGTGTGTGGGGCAGGGGGGTTGCTGTATAAACTATTCACACACAATTTGTTATTAGAATTGTCACTTTTAATCCTCACATTAATTCTGTGAGGCCAGTAAGATAAGAAGGCATAGTAAATCCATACAATGGACTCCTGTTCTAACTCGATGACCACCCAATTTCTGCAGACATAGCACACGCTCCGGGGTTGAGAACTCCTCCCCAACCTTAGCTGTGGCTCCCTCAGTTCTTCAGGATCACCCTTCCTGTGAGCTCCATTCTTTTCCTGGGGAGCTCCTGGAGCAACATCTATATTCAGTGGTCCCTAGAAGAAGAAGAAGTTTAGTAATTCAGTGATGAAAGCAGTTAAGAAACTGTGCTTAGGCAAACTGAGAACTCACTTAGGCATTGGAGAGAAAGAGAAATGTGGAGAGGAATACCTCCGTTATCACTCTCTTTAGGTACAGATTTAGAAGTGAGAATCTTTTGTTCTAATAGATTAATCTCCTACATAAAACTCTTTATTAGATTTTCCTTCAGATTCTCATTCTTGAATCTCTCCTCTTAAGGGGCTTCCCTGGTGGCACAGTGGTTGAGAGTCCGCCTGCCGATGCAGGGGACACGGGTTCGTGCCCCGGTCCGGGAAGATCCCACATGCCGTGGAGCGGCTGGGCCCGTGAGCCATGGCCGCTGAGCCTGCGTGTCCGGAGCCTGTGCTCCGCAACGGAAGAGGCCACAGCAGTGAGAGACCCGCGTACCCCCAAAAAAAAAAAAAAAAAAAAGTTTAAAGGCTTACCACTGAAATCTGCTTTCTTCTAGTGGAGGTTCATGTACATTCCAGAAGCTACTCTGCTCCTTCCCTTATTCAACAACTCCTCCCCAACCCCTCCTCTTCCTTCCATGTCCTATTCACCTCCACCCTAACTCTCAGTCTCCTCCAACTTCAACAACCTCTCCTCTCCACTGCTGTCAACAGCTCTGCCTATTTTGTTTCTCAGGTCCAAATCTTCCTACAGCTGTCTTATTACTTAAAGCAAAAAGCCTTCCAAAAGCCTCAGTCATCACTGTTTCCCACTCACTTTTTTTTTTTTTCCCACTCACTTTTTGATTTCTCTCTCACCACCTCTCTCATCTTTTTCCTTCTAATCCATTCACTCTTTTTAAAAACTAATTTATTTATTTATTTATTTTTGGCTGCGTTGGGTCTTTGTTGCTGCACGCGGGCTTTCTCCAGTTGTGGCGAGCAGGGGCTACTCTTCGTTGCAGTGCACGGGCTTCTCATTGTGGTGGCTGCCCTTGTTGCGGAGCACGGGGTCTAGGCGTGCAGGCTTCAGTGGTTGGGGCTTGCGGGCTCCAGAGCACAGGCTCAGTAGCTGTGGTGCACGGGCTTAGGTGTTCCGCAGTATGTGGGATCTTCCCGGACCAGGGCTCGAACCCGTGTCCTCTGCATTGGCAGGCGCATTCTTAACCACTGCGCCACCAGGGAAGCCCCTACCGTTCACTCTTTAGTTTTTCCTGGACCTTATTCCTCCTCTCCTCTCCTCTCACTGTCTCCATCACACCTAATGAATCCTCAGCCTGAAGACATCAACCTCTTCGATGCTGTGCTTTACGCTTTATCATCTGCACTCAATTTCCCAACACTCTTCCCAGCCTCTCACCTTCTCACTCACCGCTTGCAGCTCTTGAACCTGCTTCTCCAGAACCGCACAATGATTGAAAAGGTCGCTGTAGTGCTGCTGGTTCTCACGGAGACTCTGACTGGTGTCACAGAGCTGAATGGAAAGAGTATTTTTCTCTTCCAGCAGTTGAGAGAACTGAAATAGGAGAGAGGATGAGCACCAGCCCATAGGACTGTTTCACTAGTTTCACTACGAGCAGTGTGTAGGCAAACTGTCCTAAGTCTTAAGGATCAAATTTTTTTATGCAAGACCTTTCTTTCAATAATAGCAAAAATAGCACTGTGTTCCTCCAACATGAGAAAACTCAGAATTTTTCAACTGAGAAAGGAAAACAATTCTGGAAGAGTGGTAAAAACTTTACTTATGGTGCCTAGTACATTAACTGAATAACTAGGAGGCAGAAACCCAAAAGCAGTCTAACAGGATAGGCTAACCAAGGCCTGTAAAAGGAGAAAGGCAATAGCTTGGGTCCAAGTTGAGATTACTAATAAATGATTATAATCCTCAGAGCTCAATATGGCTGGAGACAGAGCTATCACCTAAAAATTCATACAATAATATTCCTGGGCAGATTCTTCAATGCTGTAGACAGTTACAAGCTACCGAGAAAGTAAAAATGATAACAGGTGGTAAGAGGGAGAAACAGAATAAATCCTACTATGCCTATGTATGTAAGAAACTATATTGGAAGCATCAACTCTCACAGGGGGAAGCATTTCAGTCACTCAAGTCAGGGCTCTCCTCTACTGCATGAGTAACAGGTAGTAATTCTGTCTTCCCTTGAATGTGTCCAGCAGCCCAAGCCATTTTTTACGTCAAAAACAGATATTTTTCTTTTTCATACTGAATAAAAAATTTACCTATTGTAGCTTCCACCCAATGACTTGAATTCGGTTTTCCTGAAACTATAATTCTAATTCCTCACTTGCAGGCTGTCAAATTTTAAGCTTTAGTTATGATTAACATCCAGATACATTAACAACCACAGAGATGTCTCTCTGAAGTACCTTTTTGTTGGATAACGTACATTATGTGAAAGGAAATTGGTGTACCTGGCTGCACATTCAGTCTTTTCTCAAGTATTCTCTTTTGTAAGTATTCTGGGTTAATGTTTGTGTAAAAAAGTTGAATCAACATTTACAGGAGAAAGGACAAACAGTTTTTTAGAGATACTCTGACTGGGAAGGACATTTAATGCATATGGAAAATTAGAACAAGAAATCCATGTGGTATAACAAAAATATTTGCATAGCCAGAATGAAAAACACAACAAATAACCTTACCTCTAAAGAGCAATTTTCAGTTTACAAAGCACTTTCAAAAGTATTATCTTATTTGAGAGAGTTAGAGGAAGAACCACTATCTTCACTTACAAATGACAAAAAAGAGATGAGTGGTGACTTGTCCAATGTTATGTGGCTAAAAGATGGCAGGCCAGGACTCAAGTATGGTTCTTGATTCCAAGTCTGGAGCACTATCTGCTTTCTGATGGTGTCCCATCTGAGAATTCAGCAAGGGAACTTAAGTAGGTTGTAGGGTTTTTCAGGGGTGGGAACAGTTAGTAAAGGAAAGAATATAAATGTTTAAGAAGCAATACTAATTGGAAAACAAAGGTAGCTGGGTACAATGACAACTACTGGGTTCTGAGACAGGGAGTAATATGGTCCTCTCCTAATATAGAAGAAAGTCAACTTTCCTGGCCACAGTAAGCAGCCCAAACCATACCAAGAAAAACCAAACAAATAAATGAAAAAACAACACCCCCCCCAATCACTCAGTGTTGAAAAAATCCAACACATTTTTCTTGGAAGATCTAGAGGAGAAAGGGTAGACCAGTAAAACTCACTGGAAGCAAAAATTCCCATAACTTAAGAAGTCTAACTGCTTTTAAGCCACCCTCATACAAACCACCTTTTGTAATGTCTGCACTGTTCTGTCTAGGACAGACGTAGATCCCTGTAGTTTAGGGGTTGGCAAACTATGAGCCAGGGCCTACTGCTTTTTTTTTTTTTTTTTTGGCTGTGTTGGGTCTTCATTGCTGCGCATGGGCTTTCACTAGTTATGACGAGTAGGAGCTACTCTTAGTTGCACTGCAAGGGCTTCTCATTGTGGTGGCTTCTCTTGTTGAGGAGCACGGGCTCTAGGTGCACAGGCTTCCACAGTTGTGGAGCGTGGGCTTAGTAGTTGCGGCATGAGGGCTCTAGGGCATGCAGGCTTCAGTAGTCATGGCATTTGGGCTCAGTAGTTGTGGCTCGCAGGCTCTAGAGCACAGGCTCAGTAGTTGTGGTGCATGGGCTTAGTTGCACTGCGGCATGCGGGATCTTCCCAGACCAGGGATCGAACCCGTGTCCCCTGCAATGGCAGGCGGATTCTTAACCACTGCATCACCAGGGAAGTCCCTGCCTTTTCTTTGTAAATAAGGTTTTATTGGAACATAACCACCCCATTTGTTTACGTGTCATCTGTGGTTGCTTCCGTGCTACAACTGCAGAGCTGAGTAGTTGTAACAGAAATGGTATGGCCTACAAACCCAAAATATTTACTGAGTCTTTAAGAAAAAGTTTGCTGACCTCTGCTCTAACTCATAAGCTACTGTATTTCACCATATCTATACTTGTAAAAACAGAATAGTAGGGAATAGAGACTACAGGATACCAATAATCATTCCCCTCATGTTTTTAAGTTTTAAGTTTCATGTTTTAAGTTTGCATTACATACAAATATCCAACAATGCTAGCAGAGATACATATAAAATCTGAGCATCCATGGGAAGAATTAGGGCAGTGGCTTAGAGAGGAGACATTCTATGCTGACAGCCCATCTACTACCATCCCATGCTAGGACCTAAGAAGCAGTCCTCCTAGCTAGCTGGGACCCATTTAGAGTGATGCTTTAATATCACCAATTAGCTCCATGAGGGGTCACTGTGTATCCTCAATACCTAATGTATGGCCAGGCTTATAGAAGGCAGATAACAGTTATTTGTTTTTGATGAATGATGAATAAGTGAACAACCAATCCTAGGGATGGAGATGCCTCCTTACAGCTGATTTCTAAAGGAAGAACTCTTTCTCACCCAGAATGAAAGTGATCTAATGCAGTGTTTCTCATACTTTAAGTGGTATGTAAAGTATATCTCAATAAAGCTGTTAAAGAAAACATAACTTTGATAATGACCCAGAACACAGTATTTAAATATAAGTAACTGAAACTAAAGTTTCTCAAAACAAATTATATTCTTTATTACATATTACATAATACATAGTTTCAATCTCTTTTACTTGTTTTATAAAAAAAAACTATATGCACTATTTGTAATAGCTCAAAACTGAAAACCCCAAAAGTTCTTTAACAGCAGAATAGAGAAATTGTTATATGCCTACAATGTAATAAATACTACACAGCATGAGAACAGAAAAATCACAGTACACATAACAACATGGATGAATCTCACAAAATAAATGAAGCAAACAAAAGAGAAGATATGATCCATTTATACATAGTTCTAAGGTGGTGGTAGTGAATAGAAGACACAAGGGACTCCTGGGGTTCTGGTATGTTCTGATTTTTGATCTGGGTGCTGCTTATACAGGTGTCTTCACTTTCAGAAAATATACCATGATGCACTTGTGATTTGTGTGCTTTTCGGTGTTTTACTTCAGTAAAACATTTACATGAAAAATGTTTCAGATGCTGTCCACGAAAATGACCTCATCATCTACTAATAGCCCTGAATTGCAGTTTAAAGTACTGTCCGGAAAAGACAAATGCCCAGAGTGATTCACAGTCTAATGTTCAGGAGGGCAAATATAACAAAGGTTGAGATGGGGTCTATTGAATAGTTTCTAGAAAGAGGAGGTGTTACAGAGCTATGAAGGGCAGAACTTTCTGGAAATAACTGACTAGGCTAGAAGAGGAACTGGGTAGGATCTGCTCTGGAGTCTCCCCACTACCCCCCTAAAAACTCCCAGACAACCTCCCCAAAAAGGGTCTCCAATTTTACCAATTCATTTTGATCAACAAACCTACTTAAAAAAATGCAAATTTCTCTGCCAAAATTAATAGTGTTATCAGTCTCTGATACTTCAGTGTCAATTAGTTGAATTTAACAACATTTAGTAAGTACCTTCTACATAAACCAGGCACTGTGCTTTTCCATGTACATTATCATATTTACCTCAGTCTGACCTCCTCCTAACACATCAGGCAAATTACTTAATACCTCTGGGCCTTAGTTTCCTCATCTGTGATACAGCCTACTGATCTTTACCATTTTTGGATCACAGATCCCTTGGTGAATGCCTGAGTTCTTGTGATGAGAAATTTACACACACACACACACACACACACACACACACACCATTCTGCATATATTTTTTGGATATTTATAGCCCTCCTCAAAGCTAATTTTTGGATTCCAGAGTCTCAATGATTACTTAAATCCCTTCCAGTGCTAACATACACTACCTAGCTGGCTTCCTCTGAAGAAGGCAGAACTAGAGGAGGTGCCACTAGAGAATACTTTGACTAGTCAGAGAGCAACAGGAGTATAATAATTCATAAGACGGTGGTGGAAGGGAAGCAGATGAAGGAAGAAGCAAAGCCAGAGAATGGATGAGGGGAGAAGACAGAGATGTGAAGGCACCAAGAATAATCTTTTTTTATCTTACCTTGGCTTTTGCTCTAGGAACCATATGGCAAAGCAGCTCTTCCCTATAGAAAGAGGTCCTCTACTTCAGCATGCTTCCCTAGAGTGTCTAGAGTGGCAAGGCTGGGGTTTGGGAAAAAGCAAGCTGGCTTCTTTAATTCCGGAACATTAAATACACAATGAGGGAGCTTACAAATGGAGTGAAATGAAGAGCAGATCTCTCACCTCTGTCCCTGTTATCTAATCACACATGAAAATCCTCTTTCCTGAGACTTCCCTGTTACACACTATTGGGAAATACAGAGAAACTTGCTGGAGGATTTGTGGGGAGTTAACTCAATATTACTAACAAGTGATACAGATGGGGAGATGATGTTGGGGAGGAAGGCTCCCTTAAGGAGTTGGCTTTTTTATTCTTACTGAATGGGTTTCTCCAAATCGCTCCCAAGGACTCTCCAAGGGTGAGGAAAAGGAAATGGCCCTGTGTGCAGTGCTTTGGGGTAAGCAACCCAGGCTCTGAGAAAGGTAAAGCTTCTGTCCCCTAATACAGCTAGAGCCAGGCTTAACCAGATTCTACTTACCTTCTTGATTCTAGTCATGGAAACAAGAAATTGAACTCCAGCCTAGCAGGAAACACCTACCTTGCTGTTCAGTTGCTGAATTCTTAACTCCTTTTGGTGAATTTCCTTTAAGCTGTCATTGAGCTGAGTCCTAAGACGTTCTGTCTCATAAACTAGGTTTTGTGATCCATCTAGGGAAGCTGGTGTCTCTGGGGATGCCTGCCAGGATACAAACACTGATGAAATTCTCTCTTAACATTGTTCATGCTTAAATCCTTCCTTCCAGAAACGCTGCCCGCCTCATAGGAAGTCATCAGATGGTTTGCCTAATAGTGGCAGATGGGCACTTAGCTTGCAGGAAGCTGATGTTTCCTGGGTAGTGGTTACCTCTGAGTAGCAATCAGCGCTGAAATCACTCACCTGTCTTTGATACTGCATTTTGTGGGTCTCAGTCGGGGAGGAAGAAGATCTCAGTTCCCTCATAAGATTCTGCAGATGGCTGAGCTGCTGATCTTTATCTGCAATAGCCATAAGGTACTGCTCCTTCATCCTCCTCTCATGAATTTCCCAGGAACTCTTCTCCATCCTAGAAAACACATGAAATAGTCACAGGCAAAAATATACTTGTGAGACAAAGATGAATAATTGCATATTTAAAACAGTATTATGGGCTGTAGAGATGTAGTAAAGAAAATACATAACCAGAGAGAAATTTATGTTATAAACAGAACTATGCAGCAAGATGATGGAGTAGAACTTAAAAAAGAATTGCAACTGGCAGGATTGGGGAAGAAAAGCAGGCATTTGGTCTGAATCCTGAACAATGAGTCAGGCAGGTTTCCATAAAGGGAAAAGCATTCCAGGTTCAGGGAGCAAACAGAACAAAAGGCACAAGAATGAATATATATAGTGAGTTTTGGAATTGTTGTAGTAGTGTATAGAGTGGATAGGGCAGGAAATGAGGGTGGAGAGGAAAGAAGTCAGACCCTGTGGGGCATTGAACACCATGCTAAATAAAACTTACTCTAAGCAATGGGAAACCACTGTAATTCTTCAGAAAGGCGATGCCATGATGCAGTATACTATCAGGGTTATGAGAATGCAACTGTAGAGTCTGAAGGATCTGGGTTCAAATGCTGGCTCTATCATACACTAGGCATGAGACTCTGGGTAAAAGTAACAATCTCTCTGAGCCTCACTGGTAAAATGGAAATAAATGATCTATTCCTTAGGATTATTGTGAGGATTAAATGAGATACTTTATGTCATGTACCAAACACAGAGCCTGGCATATCACAATCACTCAACAAATATAAACTGCTGATATTTATTTATCCCCTGAATTTGACCAAGAGGGAAGCTTCTATTTGACCCCAGCTAATTTTCATAGTTCTATCAAAAACTGCCTCTCTGCCATATTCTTTAGTTCTACTTCTTTCTACACTATGATTGAAAAAAACCATTAGGATTGTAACCAAATTTCTGCAGCATCTGTTTACTTTGAATAGTACCCATGTCTCTAATTTTTCCTAAAAATATAAGATTTTATTTGAATTGCATCTGACTTTTTTGTTTCTCTCTAGAAGTAAGGTAAAATGGTCCTTTCTTTTCTAAAGGACATACACCAATTATGAAATAATCCTGCTATGTCAAGAGGTGACTTGGATTACAGTCAGATTTTTTTAAAAAGGCAGAGCTAAAACTTAGAAACTAAAATAAATTTTTATTACAAGGCCACTATATGGAAAAGGCACAGAAATTTTCTAAAACACTTTCTCCGATATTTGTCTGTGAAAAATGAGAGAGAATAAGAAAGGAGGAGTGTAAGACTGAGAATGTACAAGAAAGATCACAATTCTTCCATAAAGCTTTAAGCCGCCATTTTGTTTAGAAAGATGGACAAGTAGTTATGGTGTGGAGAGACCCTCAATGGAGAAGAGGCACTAAGGAACAAACCTGATTACTTAAGAGAACACAGCCATAAACGGGCTATACCTCACTTACCCCTTAAGTAAGAGAGCACAGGAACCAGAGCAGAATAAGCAAATCAGTAGCTACAAGTGGAAGAGAAATGTTACTGTATAAATCCAGGCTCTTCTCATAAGCCAAACCCAGTGCCATAGAAGTCTGAATGAGATGTTCCAGCTTTTTCATGTTTGAAAACCTCATTTCTCCCAAGTATTTCAAGAGCAAAAAACAGGGAATCTTAAAGATATTTGGCTAAAGAAACTGGTCCTAGAGTCAGTGAATCAAATCTGTGTCCTCATTTTCTTCTTCTAAAAGTGACGTTAAATGTCTTCCTTTCCTTCTCATAATTTACTCACATCCACTTGATATACAATTTTTCTTTTCTTCAAAACTTCTCAAATGTGGAAGGTAAAGAGAGAAAGGCTAAGAGAAAGGTGGAAAGGGAGAAAATGAGGGAGGAAAAAAATCAATAGGCCAGAAATCATTTTCTTTCTCCCTCTTTTTCTCTTCCCTTAAGGGTCAACTTTATAAGGAAAGTATCCTTTCAGAATGCCCTGTGAGGAAGTTTAAAGAGGAACAAGTGGCTGCAGAAAATAACCCTTTAGAGTCTTGCAGCCCTTCTTCCGTTTACACTAGCAACTGGACACAATATTTTTTTTAGTTCCAGGTGATCTGGAGATAATATGGGAGATGTCAAGGTGATGTTCCCATGTGCTCCCAATCACCTTTGGGGGGCCCTAAATTCAGTGGTCAACATTAATGTGCATCTGAGGGAAGATGATCTCTTGATGGTGAATTGAGATTCTAACAGAATAAGCTAGGGCAGCTATTCCCTGGCGGAAAAAAGGATGAGGTTAAAATGGAGCATCTTTCTTCTAGGGTTCAATTCCAGAAAGAAGAAACAGAAGCAATTTGTATTCCCAGAGAGCAAAAATTCAGTATTTTTACCTTCTCTGCAATCATCCTTTGATTAAAAAAATGTGCTCTGGTATTATCTGGGGAAGTTGCCAACTCCATGGAATAGTTTAATATATTTTCACTTATAAAAAAGTCTGTAAAGGTGTTGAATATGAAAATCTTTTGGACGTAATTTCACTCCATAAAATTTAAATGACCAAATTCTAAAAAGCATTTTGCTCTATAAACTTTGCTTAAGGTTTATTTTGAAATATCACGTTAGTAAAGTGCATGGCATCTAGGATCTGTGAAGGAACAAATCTCTTCTATCTACACATTAAGAGCTCTCTTAGGGATGTTACAATAATAATTTTACTATATTGATATCTGTCATCATGGTAGATAATGTAACCTGGATGGGACTCTAGATTCCACCTCATAATCTCTGTATTCACTTGCCTATGTTTGTCCTGTAGCAGCAGGTGAGACAAAGCAGGTGCTGCTTGATCAGCAGCACTTTCCAACATGGAGATTCCCCTTTTAGTATCAAACTCTGAAAGCTTTGGGTTTGATTTTACTAAGGTGGCATGTACCACCATCTTACACTAAACAGTAATAAAGTCCCAACAATGAGGCTGCAACAACAGGACCTGTTTTTATACACTGTTAAGCACTTATTCTTTACCTTTACTTTTCAGATCAAATCTGAAACAATGAATTAAAAAACCATCCAAAATTTGAGTTCCTATCGTAATTTTTTTCCCTCTAGTAGAACATATAGCACTGTTAGTCATCTTTAAAGGAAAAGGGCTTGGATTTCTAGATCCAGACAAGATGGAGTAGATGCAGTTTTCCTTATTCCACCCACTAAGTATAGATAAAAAAAACCTTGGAAATTATATATAAAACCAAACATAAGACGACTGGAAAAGATGGAGAAGAAGGTAGAGAAGCTCAGGACTCTAGGACTTAAGGAATGACATGGTGGTAACTTCACTGGTTTTCCTTTTTGAATTCTACATATCCCAAACTGGGTGAGGGAGGATCCAACAACTTAGAACACGAATGAGTGCCAAGAAAAGTTTGCTGTCTTTTGCCAAAGGCCCAGGAAGGGGAGGACTAGCAAGACAGAAACATTAATGACAATAACACCCAACTGCAGCAGAACGCCATGGAAAGACTACAGTATCTCCCTACCGCCATTAACAAACTCCTAGTGAACAGATTAGTGTCATTCTTGCCTGGAGGTAACTAGGTGCACCTCACCCTCCATGCTAGGTGGTGTCAGAAGAGACCAAGTGGGGACTTCCCTGGTGGGCCAGTGGTTAAGATTCTGCGCTCCCAATGCAGGGGGCCTGGGTTCGATCCCTGGTCAGGGAACTAGATCCCACATGCTGCAACTAAGAGCTCGCATGCTACAACTAAAAGATCCCGCATGCTGCAACTAAGTATCCTGCATGCTGCAACTAAAGATTCCACATGCGGCAATAAAGATCCCTCATGCTGCAACTAAGAGCCAGTGCAGCCAAATAAATAAATATTAAAAAAAGAAGAAGAAGAAGAAGAAGAGGCCAAGTGTGTACACTGGACTGTCCATCACTCTGGTAAAGAGGTGCCTCTCTCTAACCACCCTCACTCTCACCCTCACTACGGTGTCATTGGAGACAACATGTGGAGACTGGACATCCACCTCCACCCATAACAGACTAAAAATGTTCCCCCCTGTTCCTGCAGAGGTAGTAACAGAAGAGGCCAGAGGGAAGTTTGAACTGTGGGCACTAACCAGTGGTAACAGGTGCCCCTCCTCAATCACCCTTCTGCAGTGTCAGTGGAGATTAAGTGGGGAGCCTGGACTTTCACCACTGCCCAGTGACAATGAAGTGCTGCCCTCCACACCCCTGAGTGGTATCAATGGAAGCCATGTGTGGAGCTTAGACTTCTACTCTCACCTAACAGTAATGAGGCACTGCTCCCTGCTAACTGCAGTCTCAGTGGAGTACTAAGTGGGGAGCCTGGACTTCCTGTGGCAGTATCAGGGCACTGCCTCCCACTAGGGGTTATCAATGAAGGCTGAGTAAGGAGCCCACTGGACTTCACCCTCCTCTAGCAGTAAAGTGGCAGTGTTCCCCTTCCCCTGCTGGCATGGTGTCAGTGGAAGCCTACCAAAGATTTAAGTAAGATTGAGTCTTAAAACTTATAGGACTCCAAAACGTCCAGGTTACAACTGAAAATCACTCATCATACTAAAAACCAGGGAAATCACAACTTGATTGAGAAAAGAAAATCAATAGATTACAACACCCGAGATGACAGAGATGTTGGAACTATATATATGGAATTATAGAAGTATTTTAAAGTGGCCATCATAGAAATGCTTCAACAAGCAACTACTAATACACTGGAAATAAATGAAAACAGAGAAAGCCTCAGCAAGATACAAAGACCTGAATGGAAATTTTAGAATGGAAAACTACAATAGCCAAAATAAAAAGCTAACTCAATGGACTCAATAGCAGATTGGAAGTGATGAAGGAAAAAGAAAAATTATCAGTGAACTTGAAGACAGACAATAAAAATTACTGAATTTGAATAAAGAGAAAAGTAATCAATAAATTGATTTCATCAAAATTAAAAAGACCTTCTCAATGGAAGGATGAAAAAAATAAACTGCAGACTGGAAGAAAATATTTGCAAGCCATGTATCTGACAAAAAAACCTGTGTCTGGGGACTTCTCTGGTGGTCCAGCAGTAACGAATCCACCTCCCAAAGCAGGAGGTGCGGGTTTGATCCCTGGTCAGGGAACTAAGATCCCACATGCCGTGGGGCAACTAAGCCTGCCCACCACAACCACTGAGCTCGCGCACCTCAACTAGAGAGCCCGTGTGCCGCAAACTACAGAGCCTACATGCCCTGGAGCCTGCACGCCACAACTAGAGAGAGAAAAAAAGCAAACGAAAAAAACAAAAACCCGTATCTGGAATACATAAAGAACTCTCAAAGCTCAACAGTAAAAATTAACAACCCACTTAGAAAATAGACAAAACACATGATCAAATATTTCATCAAAAAGGACCTATAGATAAGCATGTAAAAAAATGTTCAACATTAGTAGCCATTATGCAAATTAAAACCACAGTGGAACAGCATTACATACCTGTAAAAAACTAAAATTTAGTTACAATATCAAATGCTGATAAGGATGTAGCATTTGATATTGAAACTGGACCACTCATATATTGCTGGTAGGAGTATAAAATGATACAGTCATTCTGGAATACAGTTTTGCAGTTTCTTAAAAAACTAAACGCCACTTATTATATCACCTAGCATTTGCACTCCTGGGCAATTATCTCAGAGAAATTAAAACTTATTGTCCACATAAAAGCCAATACACAAATGTTTATAGCAGCTTTATTTATAAGAGCTAAAAATTAGAAACAACGCATGTCCTTCAATGAGTGAATGGTTAAAGCAGTACATTCATACCATGAAATACTACTCATCAATAAAAAGAATGAAGTATTGATACACACAGTGATGTTAACGGATGTCAAGGGCATTATGCATGAGTAAAGCTAATTTCAAAAGGTTGCATACTTTAAAAAATTCTCAGAATGAGACAAAATTATAGAAATGGAGAACAGATTAGTGGTTGCCAAAAGTTAGGGATATGGGGATGGGAGGGAGGGGAAAAGTGTGACTATAAACTAGTAGCACAAAGGACACATCTGTGATGATAGGGCAGCTGTATACTTTGTTGTAGTGGTGGTTACATGAGTCCACACATATTATAAAGTTGCATAGAACTATATACATACTTGAGTGAATGTCAAATTGGTATGAAATCTGCATAAGATCTCTGAATTGTACCAATATCAATTTCCCAGTTTTGAAATTGTACTATAGTGATGGGAAACTGGATGAAGGGTACATGAAAGCTCTTTGTACTATTTTTGCAATTTCCCATAAATCTATAATTATTTCATTTAAAAAAAACTAAAAGAAAAGGGTTAAATAGCAGGGATTACCATACCTGAGCTGATGCAGCTCATGCTGCCAGGAGAGGTTTTCCTGCCTGAGCTCTTCTTGCATAATCTGAAATGTTTTTGTCTTATCTTGATACTCCTGAAGTTGAGCCTTCAGTGGACGTAACTCAGTGATTTCTTGGTTAATCTGTAAGTATTGCTGCTGCAGATTCTTCAATTCCTTCAGCTTTAACCAAAAGGAAAGTAAAAGGGTGATTCATCACATTTCACTCATTCAGCTGTAAGTCAGCAGCACCTCCCTGCTAAGTCAGTCAACATCACAACTGACTACCAGCACCTAACAGTCCACTGACATAATGGCAGCATGAATCCCTAAAATGGTGAAATACAAGCAGCCAGGCTGGTGGGAATCTCCTGATGGAGCGGCCATCAAGGCTGTAGGGCCTGACCACTACTGCAACTTCAACCCCAGCCCACTGGCCCTGAGGTTCTAAGTTGACACTAGATCTACAACTCGGAGATAGGATAGGCTTAAAGGACTTAACAGCTTCTTGGTGGGTGGTAACTCCCTAGAACAAGAAGTGTAAAGATAGATTGGCTTTCTATTTAGTCATATGCCCTGGCTAGGCTTCTAAACTTTCTTACATGAATATCAATCTTAGTTCTAGCTTAGCTGATGTTGATTATAAAGAAGGCATTGATGCCCAGGCCAAGTGTTAAGAGCAGTTAGAATTTGGAGTCAGCTGTCCTGCCCACATAGTGTGTGATGCTATGCATGTTCCACACACCTTCTAAGCCTTAATTTCCTTCACCTATAAAATGAATGTAATTATAGTACTCCTCATAAAGATTATGAGAATTCAATGAGAAAATTAATGCACTCCACACATAAAAGTTAGTGGTGGTGATGATGATGATGAACTTGCCTTTAATTAGCAAAACTGCCTATCTACATTCCAGATATATCTTCTAACTCTTTATCCCCAATATTCTTTAAAAGCTTGGTAGTAAGAAATAATGTCAGGACATCTGGGCAAAGAGAGAGGCCTTGAACACACATCTCTTTCACCCTCTCTGGAAACATCACTAAAGCTACAATAAAGGCATCATTTTATAAGCATAGAAAACAAGAAGAACAAGAGAGGAGTCAGCAGCAACAAAATTAATTTTAGAAGCTGAAAAGGAGATGCATAAATGGTAACTGACTTAACAGATCTGGGAAAGGCAAGTCTTAAGCTGGCAGTAGGAAAAGCCAAGAACCAATAGAATTTACTCTGCAGACTCTTCAAAAGGCTCAGGAATTAACAGCACCAAGTACCTCTGGAAAAGATGGTGATGGGGGTAGGGAGGAGGAGGTGATAGCTGAAATAAGGAGGATTCGATGAAAACTGCTTGAGAACAACTATATCCCTAAATACCATCCCAGTTCCACACTTTTTGTTACTCTGACAGACAACTAGAATTTTATTCTCTAGAAGAAGTTAAAAGAGTGTCTCTGGACTATGGAACACTAGGTACAGTAGAAGGTAAGGGTACTGCTCCAAAACAAGGGTGATCAAGTGAATGTGTGCTTTCTGAATGCTTGAAGCCTTTCCCCTTCTTAGCTTGAAGAGTGCTGGCACACAGGCCTTTACCGTCCATAAGGGAAATTGAGAAGTCTTCTCTAGAAAATCTGACCAACCCAAGAGGAACTAAAAATATCAACATGGGGACTACCCTCAAAAATCTCAGCAAGATCACCATGCACTGAAACTCACAGCTGGTTAAGTCCCACCCACAAACATTTTAGACTCTGCCCACAAACATGAAGAATAAACCAAGGATTAACCCTCACCTGAAGAACAGCTAACATTAAGCAGGGATAAAAAGAAACTAGAAGAAAAGTAATTCAGAAGACATCAGCAGAAGAAAGAATGTCATGTACTCAAAGACTTAAGAGAATATTGGAAGTTAGAAACATTATAGTAGAAATTTTAAAATTATAAAGAAAAACTTATTATGAAAAAATTTCAAAGAATAAAACTACCCCCAATCTTCTTGGAGAGATAAATTAAGAATATATATCCATGAGAAAAAAAAAATCTTTAGAAATCAGGAACATGATAGCAAAAATGAAAACTTCAATATAGGATGCATATGATGAACGTGAGAAAATCTTCCCAAAGTAAAGCAAAAACAATAAAAAAGGTAAGAAAATTATAGAGCCAATCCAGAAGGCCCTACACCTAAACAACAGGATTTCCAGGGAAAAACAGGCAATAGAGAAAAAGGATGGGGGAAAATAGTAAAATAGAATTCAAAAGAATTGCCCAAAATTGATGAGCATGACTTCTTAGATTCAAAGGACTAGACAGAATGATAAAAATAGACCCACACCAAAATACATTATCATGAAATGTCAGAACACACAAGACTAAAAGATTCCATTTACAGTTGACCCTTGAACAAGGAAGGAGTGGGGGTACCCACCCACTGTGAAGTCAAAAATCCATGTATACTATTGTTGGCCCCTCATATATGCGGTTCTTCTACTGAATATATCCGCTGTTCTGCATCCACAGAGCCAACCACCCACTGATCCTGTAGTACTGTAGTATTTACTACTGAAAAAAATCTACGTATAAGTGAACCCATGCATTTTAAAGCCATGTTGTTCAAGGTCCAGCTGTATTTCCAGAGAGAGAGAAAGAGATAAGAGATGAGGGAGAGAGGGAGAGAGACAGAGACAGAACTATCTCACAAAGGATCAAGGATCAGAATATCTTTAGACTCCTGAACCACAATGTAAGCTAAAAGGGAACAGACCAATGTCTTCACAATTTTGAAGGGAAATTATTTTCAGCCTAGAATTCTATACTCAGCCAAACTATCAATCAGGTGTAAGAGATAAGACATTTTCAATAAATTTACCTCCCCTGTATCTTTACTTAGAGAGCTGCTGAATGATTTATTCCAACAACATCACGGCACAAAACCAAGATGAGGAAAACACGGAATACAAGAAACAGGAACTCTAACACAGGAGAGAAATGGAGGGAGATATTCTAAGATGAAAACTGTGTCCTAGGAGTACAGGGCAACTGATTCATTTAAGAGCAAAAAAGAGATTCCAAGAGAATTTTCTTCCTGAAGACTAAATAGATAGGAATAAACATCTTGAAAAATGTGGATTAAATGGCAGTAAATCTGGCGTTAATTACATTGATAAGTACAAAGAAAACTAAGTAAGCAACAACAACAAAAACACAGTTATTCACTCCAGGAAAAACAAAGGTGTTGAGGAAACTAACAGTAACACATGTCTCAGGTCTAATAGCATTTGTAGTCATAAAAATGTAGACATTGAATATTGATTTAATCAAAATTAAAATTAAATTACATCAGGACAATGGGGAAGGGGTTGTATATTGAAAATGTACGTGTATACTGTGAAAACAGAGGGAGTGGGCTTGCCTGGTGGCGCAGTGGTTAAGAGTCTGCCTGCCGATGCAGGGGACACGGGTTCATGCCCCGGTCCAGGAAGATCCCACATGCCGCAGAGCGGTTAGGCCCGTGAGCCAAGGCCGCTGAGCCTGCGCGTCCAGAGCCTGTGCTCCGCAATGGGAGAGGCCACAACAGTGAGAGGCCCGCACACCGCCAAGAAAAAAAAAAAAAAAGAGGGAGTAAAGAGAACTAAACCCTGTTAGCATATAAGAAAGTCAACAGCTAATGCAAAGAATGAAAAGCCAAGATGCACTATAAACATGATATTTAGCTACTGAGGAAACACCAAAATAACAAATTAAAAGGGTTGAAAGCAGATTGCCTCAGAAGAAGGAGAAACAGGGTTGGGAATGCTACTGTTTGTTTTTCTTATCAAACATTGTAGAATTTAGTGACTCATCAAATATATGTGTATAGCTTTATCTTTTAACCCAAAACTAAAATAAAAACATATTTTTGTTTTGTTTTAAAGCAAACATATATTCTTTATGCAATCCACTCACTCCTCTAGTCCAGATACTCTAAATGTTACCTTTGGAATAGAGCAGATCATCAGAAAGCTGTGTGTCTGGAACTGCATTTTAGCCACTTGCAGAGGTAACTTCAGTGAATTACTCAAAATTCTTTTGCTATGCACTTACATCAAGGGACAGCTAAATAAAAATCCTATAAAACAATTATTATATTTACTGTAGAGAAGTAAAGAATGTTTCATAACTTCATAGTGACCTCCCTATGGAAACACAGAAGAAATTTCTTACAGGCCTCAATACTTAAAGAATAACTATTCTTATCTGTTCCAAGTAGTTTTACTTTCTTCTTTTTCCCTAAAATATGGACACTGCAATTCATACACAAGGTTTTAAAATTCCATACTTCTGATGGCTGCCAGACCTCAGAGCAAAATTAGTGGTCCATCTTTCTAACAGGATATTGTGATAGCCCTTTGGGATAAGTTTACTCCTAAACTAAACTTACTTCTGGTTTAATCTTTTTCTCTCAGATCCTAATTTTCTTTTCCTTCCCAGTTCCTCACCTTATATTACCTTGAAAAACTGTTCATATCTTTATATGCTACCTCAAATCATTTTCAGACTGAAGTAAGTATAGACAAACAAAAAGGCACCTCTAGAGATTTGCTCTACAGCCTTTAGGTAGGGAAAATCCTAAGGAAGTTTGAACACATATGAAAACTCCAGAATGTTTTCAGAGTTGTTTGTCATGCCCTAGTAGAATCCTAGAATCCCCTGGGTTAACTCCTTGCCACTTAGACCCTCGGACTTTATTTGCGAAACTTCCCTTTGACTAATTACATAAAGAAAACCAAAGTCACCTAAGCTCCGTTCAGACCTAGCTCATCTCTTGGGTGGTCCTGAGGGAAAGGAAGCATAGTGTAGGCAGAGGTGACAAACCGCTGGCCTAGGCTAAATGTTTAAACTGATAGTGATTGAAATAAGTTATTGTACATGCAGCCAGTGGCTAAGAGACTAGAAACTTCAATGCTCATGAGACAGACTGAGAACAAGATATGTGGAAAAGAAGATTTGATGGACAATTAACAATACATTCAGTAAGTATGCAGAAGGGCCTCAGCGGCTGTAGCAGAGCCTGTATGCAATATCATTGAGTCAGACTGTCAGGCCTTCATGTGATTTATAACCCTGCCTAGGCTTTATGACTTGTTCATGGCAGATATAAAAGCCTCAGTCTCAAAAGTTCCTATAATTTCCCTACACGACAATTTCACAAAATAGAGAAAAGTGTTTTCAGTAACAACACATATAGAGAATATACATCAATTTTTGATTATCTACCATATGATTAAATACCCTTCTGCTAAAAACCATGGGAAATATGAACAAGTGTAAGACATGACACATTTACCAAGAGTTTACAATTTAATTGTGGAAATAAAAAATAAGGGTATAGAAATTAAACACACACACACATACACACACACCCATATATATCAAGGCAATATGGGACAAAGGAAAAGAAAAGCACTAGGGAAGTACAGACAGAAGGTAATAGACAATCAAGCGGTCTGGAAATGTAGCCAGAGGATTTGAGCTCTGGGGCAACCTTTAAAGAGTAGGAAATATGTGCCCAAAAAAGGAAAATGGAGAGGACATTTTGGTTCAGAGGACAATAACGTGGGTAAGTAGATCAGTTTGTGGGTGAGTAAATCAGTTTGGCTGAAATGAAGAGGATGAGTAGAGAAGCAGTAAAAGAGGATGCTGGAAAGAGAGGCAAAAACAAACTATAGGGTATTAAACCCAGGCTAAGAGGTTTGAATCGTCCTAGAATGCCCAGATAATATGAATAAATTTTTTTTATCATTTTCTATAAAAATGAAAATCAATTTAAAGAAAGTTTCAAAAACTCTCAAAAGAAGATTGGAAAGAGAAATCTAGATACTCACTAGTCGGTCTCGGTCATTTTGAAGTGATGACATAGCTTTTTTTAAACTCTGTACTTCATCTGGGCTGGTTGAAGGTGGGGCTGCAGACCTCTGCTTCCCTTCCTCTGACTTGCGGAATTTGTCCAGTTCACTCAACAGGCGATCTCTCTCATTCTGTAGACTGGCCATAGCCTTGGAAAAGGACTGCACTTGGTTGTAAGAGTCTTCTAGTTGTGAGGACAAGTGAAGCAGTTGGTCATCTTTGGATAGAAGCTGTTGGTTAAGTTTCTCAAGGTGGGGCAAGCTGTTATCCTCAGTGGAGTTAACTGGAAACGCAGCTTTAGAAACAAGAACATCTCTCTCTTTGCTTAAGAGGCCTTGCTCTTCTCTCAGCTGTGCCAACTCCTTCAGACTGGCCTCATATTTCTTTTTCAGTTCCTCAACTTCCTCATTGGCATGATCTCTACTATCTTGTAGGGAACTCATTGACCTTCCAAAAGACTGGATTTGTGCTGTGAGACCTTTATTTTCTTCGGTGACCATGAGTAACTTCTGTTCCATCTCTACCAGATCTCTTGCTAGCTCCGCCACCCTCTCTTCTGCTGTTTCAGTTTCATTTCGCATTATCCCTGCATCATGATGAAGATGCTTTAATTCTTTCTTCAGTTTATCTTCAATTTCACCTACCTTTTTGGCAGCTTCCTTCTGAACATGAACCAATTCCTCTTCCAGTTCTGTAATTCTCTTCTGAGACAAAGAAAGGGTAGTATTTAACTTCTCTACCTCTCCTCCTTTTGCTTTTAATTGGGCCTGGAATATTCCTAAAGTACCTTCTTCTTGCAAGGCTGTCAATTGTTTCTTTAGTTGGGATAGAGATACTTTTAAGTTCTCAATCTCTTTAGATAAACCTCGTTTCTCCTCCTGTAGGGCAAGAGAGAACCTCTGCAGCTCCTCCTTTGCTTCCTCAGACTCCTTGAGCTTTTCTTCTAATTTAGCATACTCACTTTTCACCTCCTTAGTCTGCTGAAGTTGAGCTTCAAGGAGCTGCTTTTGCTGACAGTCCTTCCTTGATATCACTTGGTTCAGGTCTTCTCTATATTGGATCAGTTCTGCATTGAGCTTGGCATTCTCAGAATTGAGATCATCCATATGACTTCTCAAGCATCGAATTTCTTCCTTCAGCTTATTATTCTCAGTAGCAGCATCCTGGATGAGTTGGTCTTTTTCCAAGATCACAGAGAGATGTCGCTCTTCCAGCTGTTGGTAGTCACCTACTATACGGTCTCGGTCATCCTGGAGAGAAGACATGGATTTAACAAAGGAATTCAACTGAGCCTTCTGTTGCATGTTCTCCTTTTTCATGTTTTTCAGTGTTTCCATAAGCTGATTGGTTTTGTCAACAGCTTTTTTGTTCTCTTCTTCTAAAACAGTATTCTCCTCTTCCTCCTGGGACAGCAGATTTTCCAATTCTTTAATTTCTTTGTCATGCTGCTGATGCAGTTCAGCAACTACTTGGACTGCCTGTTCCTTGGCAGAAAGCAGGCTTATAATCTTCTGCTCTTTCATGTTTATTTCTTCATGCAGCCTACTGGTCAGTTGTCTGGAGGCCTGAAGATCTGTCTCTAGCTGTTCATAACTGAACTTACAATTTTGGATATCAGCCTCTTGCTGCTTTATGATCCCTTCCAAATTTTCTTTATTTTCCTTATATTTTTCTAAAGAGTTATTTAAATCAGTTGACTGGTCTCTGAGAATCTTCATTTCTGATTCCAACTTAGCTAATTCATCCTGAGAACTACGGTATAGATGTTGAGTCTCTTCTAGCTGGGAAAAAAGTTCTTTGTTTTCTCCCTGTAGAGTATCACAGATCTTCTGCTGAAGCTGGACTTCTGTCTGAGCTTTGGACTCCCAAATCTGCTTGTCATGTTCAAGCCTAGAAAAAGAGAGAAGGTCATTAATTACAGATTTCAAGGGAAAAGTACTTGATGCCTAAGGAACACATACTAAAACATGTACTCAGATCTACAAGTGAATAAATATTCATAATTGAAGGTGTTCATCTTTTTAATAAAGAGGTATTAGCTCTACTGAATGTTCTGTATTAAAGGTATATTGCACCTAAGAATTCGTATAAAAATAAACTCCAAAGTATGTTGCTAATTTAGTGACATGACCTTGGACACTCTAAAAAGTGCCCCCAATTTTGTTCTTTGCTCTAGACAAGCTGTTGTCTGGCCCCTTAACGGAATAATCTTGGTATGAGAGGCAATGAGGAGACCTGTCTCAGAGCAGAAGGATCCTACTAAAAATGAGAGTACAAAGTGTGGGGGACACTGTTATTTCCTGAGCTTGAAAAGTGATATAAAATTGGAGTTTGAAGAAAGTAACTCTAGCAGGCATATGCAGTATGAATTTATGTGGAATATGAGGAAGAGAAAAGAGGAGATCGTTTCAGAGGCTAAGGCAGTAATTTGAGAGTACAATAATATGTACTATGGTAAAAATTCAGACAAGGATAATGGAAATGAGAAGAAAGGAAGAAATCTAAGAGATCTCTCAATAGAAAGATGGGTAGAGAAGCAGATGTAAATTTTTCATGTTAATACAAGTTGTAGCAGAAAGTCATTTGTAAGTCATTTGCAAGAGAGCGAGAGAGACAGAAGTGAGAGGGAATACATCCTCAGGGAGAATTTAAACCAAAATCAGTCCCATAATATTAAAGGGAATAGAAATAGTTTAAATAGAGACTTCCTTTGCCTTCAATTACCTTTGGAAGAGCAAAAAAAGTCATCATTCATTTACCTGGAAATGTTGATCTTCAATTCCTCCATGTGGATGGACATCTGCCTAAGCTGATCCTTTAGAACACTGAAATTCTCTTCTTTAAGTCTAATTTCTTCTTCTTTGGTTTGAATAGCAACACTGAACTTCCTCTCCCATTTCTTGGCTTCATCTATCACCCTGTCCCGATCATCCTGGAGGGAAGACATGCTCTTAGTGAAAGCTGCAAGCTGGGCCACAGTACTATCCAAGTTTTCCTGAAGTTGCTTAACTTCCTTGTCTTTCTTGTTCAAAGTAACCTGAATCTCTCCAAATGTCTCTTCTAAGTGGACTTTTTCTCTATGCAAAGCATCCAGTTTCTCTTGCATATTCTTCTTCTCTTTCAGGTGTTTCTCCTCTACCTGCTCCAGTCTTCGCTCAAGATCTTCATCCTTTTGTTTCATTTGGCTTTTAACTGATTCTTTATTTGACTGAAGCTCCTTTTTCAACTTGAAATTGTCTGCTAGGACCCTTGCTGCTTCACTTTGAGTGTCATCTAGCAGTACTTTGAAGCTAGCTAATTCTGTTTCTGCCTTCTTGCGATGTTCATTGGCTTGAGCCAGATTTTCTTTGGTTATTTCCAAATCTTTTTGGGACTCAGTCTGAACAAATTCTAAGGCCTTAACAGTTCTCTCCAGAGCACTGATTTTCTCTTGGTACCTAATGCAATCCTTCTGCAGCTGCTTTACTTCTTGCTGTTTTTCTTTTAACAGCTCCTGAAGTTCCTTTGCATGACTTTTATTGCCAGGCCCTTTCTGAGCACCTTGTATTTTCTCCATATATTCCTTTCGTATTTCTGATTCCACCTTAGTTTTCTCCTTGACTAACTGCTGCTTTTCTTCTTCCAATTCACTCACACACTTTTTAAGGTTCTGCATTTCAGATTCTAGTAGTTCATTTTTGATTTGGGCATCTGTAACATCCTGATAATAATTCCCAATGCTTCCATTAAGTTCTGCTAATTGATTCATAAGCCTCTCTTCCAAATCATCTTTCTCTTCCTCTGCTGTCTCCTTTAGCTTGGTAACTCTGGCAAGTTCTTCTTGGATTTGCTGATTTAATGAGTTTATTTTGGTTACTTCTTCCTGAAGCATTCTTAGTTCAGCATCCTTAGCTGATATTTGACTCAATAAAGCAGCTCTCTCATTTTCTAAAGTCTGGCTAAATTCCTTGTCTTTCTGCTTGTCCTCCTCTAATTCAGTGATTCTTTCTTTGAGCTGATCCATCTGCTGTAGGTAATTATTAATTTCATCATGTAAGCTGACATTCTCACTTATATCAGGCTTGGCACTGTTCTCTGAATGAATGGATTCTGAATTTTCAGACCTTGGGTTCATACTTGGAGAGCTTTGCTCATGGGCCTCACCTGGAGCAGACTGGGTTGCCTCTTCAGTGACAACCATCCGGTTATCATGTTTCTCAGTGGCCTCCAGGCTAGCTTGTTTGGATACATTACCTTCTATCTGATGCTTTAAATCCTGAACCTCTTCACTTAAAGAGTCCTTCTCCATCATTAAAGCCTCAAACTCCTTAGAAAGGGTTTTATACTCTGTTTGGACCCTTTCTAGTTCCTCCTTCATGTCAGAATTGGAAGAAAGAAGTGCTTCCATACTATCTTTAGATGTACCTCCTGCAGGGTGTACCTCTGCTCTAAGCCTCTCATTCTCTTCTTCCAACTCTAGGATTTTCTGCTGTTTAGATTTAGCAAACTTTCTCATCTTTTCTTTCATCTCCTCCATTTCCTGTTTAGCTTCCTGCAACTGCTTTTCTGTTTCTTTCTTGTTTCCTTCTGTGCTTCTTAACTTGCCGTATAGTTCTTGCTTCTCTTGCCTCACAGTTTCTACCACATGCTGAATCCTTTCTGCCTCATTACTAACATTCTCATAGGACTGCAGAAGAATTTCATATTCCTTTTGTAACTCTTTGTGTTTCTCTTGCCACTCTGTTATTTCTGCAATCTTAGAACATTTCAAAGATTCAATTTCTTTCACTAAGTTTTCCTTGTCTTCAGTAAGACCCTCCAGAGCTAATTTCAGACTTTCACAAGAACCATTGAGACTTTGATTTTCCATTAAAGATATGTCCATTTCTGCAATGAGTTTGTCTCTTTCTTCCTGAAAAAGAGCTAACTTGCCTAAGAATATATCTTTCTCTTTATTTTGAGCAGAAACTTGGTTTTCCACATCTGCCAGAGACTGGGTGAGATGTTCAATGTTATCTCTGGCCAAAGACAACTCCTCTTGGAGACGTTTGTTTTCTTTTAGTACTTCTTTTCGGGAAATAAGGGCAGCTTGCAGTTTCCTCTGTATTTGTTGCTTTGCTTTACTTTCTTCTCCAGTCTCTTCTGGTTTCTGCTTCATTTCACAAAGCTCCACCTGTAACTGCTTTATCTTCTCATCATGTTCTTTGGCTTGCATTTCCAGTTCTGTATGCAGAGCCTTCACTAAATCCTCTTGTTCTGTTATCTCTGTCTGTACTTTAGTAAGGGCTGTTTCCTTCTCACTAAGCTGTCCAGAAAGGTATCTAACTTCTTCTTCTTTTTTGCTTATGAGTTTTTGCAGTTCATCTAGTTCAGGCTGTAATTCTCTTAAATGTTCTAATCCAGTGATTTCTAGTTGACTGCTTTCCAGTTGTTGCCTCAGGCTTTCTGTGTGGGCTTCAGCTTCATGGGACGCTGCCTTCAGACTCTGGATTTCTAAATTCTGTTTATTTATCTGCTCTTGTAACTGAAATACCTCTTCTGATTTTTTAGTCAGCTCACTTATTGTAAAGCTAACCTTCAACTCTAACTCTTCTTTCTCGGTCTCTATTTCTTTCAGCTGTGTCTTAATCTGGGCAATAGCAGTATTGCCCTGCAGACCATTTGTATCTCCAGGATGAGAAGGCCAGTCTGGGTACAAGTCAGACTCTGAAGCAGGTTGAGCAGGTTGCTGCTCTGTGGCTTTGAATAAAGGTTCTTCTAAACCTTGAGTGGGAGAACCTGGAACCTGCTGGCCACTGCCTGGGAGTTTTCTGTCCGAAGATTCCTTTACTTGAATCTGTAGTTGCCTTAGTTGGTCCCCAATGTTCTCATTTTCCTTGCTTTGCTCATCAAACTGTTCTTGCAAGCGATTATAGTCATCTTTCTGTTGCTTGAGCTCCTCCCGAAGATGTCTTTCTTTCTCCTGTGCCTTTTTTAGAATCACCTTGCGAGAGGTTAATACTTCCTGTAGCTTCTTTTGAAGTTGCTCCTTTTCTTTTTCAAGGTCCACTATTTTTTCTTCCAGTTCTGGTTTCCAGTGTTCTCCACTACCTGCACCAAGTGGACTGATGGCTGCTGCTACTTTTACAGGTGCTGCTGACTCTCCATCACCTGCATCCTTGTTACCTGTGGTTAACTTTTGGATAACTGTTTGGTTTTCAATGATTTCTGCTTGGAGCAGATCTATTTGGTTTGTCTTCTCTTGCAAATTCTGATTCATCTGTTTGACCACAGCCTGTAACTGTTCTTCAGCTGCTGCCTTTTCTTCCAAATCCTTCCTTATCTGCTCTAGTTCCACTTCCTTCTCAGATATTACCTGTTTTAAAGATATTACCATTTCTATTTCTCGGCACTTAGAAGTCATACATTTTTCTGAGTCTTTTTTGCTTTCTTTATCTTCCTCCATTTCCCTCCTCTCACTCTCACTGAGTGGGGTGTCTTTCCTGGGTTCATCTTTCACTTTGGCCAATTCCTCTTCTAATCTACTGACTCTCTGTAGAAGTTCCTTTCTGTTAATAAGAGCAGCCTGGAGCTTTCTTTTTCTCTGCTCACTTTCTTTCTTTACAAGGTCTAATTCATACTGAAGTTCTTCTTTACTTATTAGCCCTACTGGGTTCAGCTCATCATAATTCTGTTTAATGCCAGAAACAGTTTCTTTATCTTCTTCCACCTGCTCTTTTTTGGCCTCTTCAGCTCTGGATAATAAATTCAGCTGTTCTTTAAGAGTCTTAATTTCAACCCCAAGAGAAAACTTCTCTTCATTAAGCTGAACCATTTTCTCCATCATACTAAAGCTGATTTCTGTCACTTGCTGATCCTTCTCCTTGATGGTTTGTTGGAGGATTTCCACATCTTTCTTTTTCTCTAGTAAGAGTTGGTCCATTTTTGCTATTTCAAGTTCCTTCTGTGAAAGAGCCTGTAAAAGTTCTTCCACCTTATTTGAGATATCCCGCTCACGGTCTGCCCCCTCGAGCACTTCACTTTCCTTCTTCTGCAGCTGGCTCTGCAGGCTTTTGATCACTGTACTCTGCTCGGAAAACTGAACCTGCACATCATCAAGTTCGTTCTGTAAAACTTCAATCTTTACATCTTTAGTTTTGGCTTCTATGCTGAGACTGTGGATCTGTTCAGTGAGCAAGTTGTGATGAGCAGTCTGGCTTTCATAGTCAAGTCTTTTTTGCCTTTCTGCTTCTGCAAGGTTCACTTCCAGTTGCTGTACCTGAGCCCTCAGTTCCGTTACCACACTAAGTTCCTTCACCTGAGAAAGAAGTTGGTCTCTTTCTTCAGACAAAGCAGTGAATGCACTATTGGTGTTTTCAGCATTTTTCTTAAACTCTTCAATCAGCTGGGTTAGGCTGCCTATTTCCTTAGCTTTCTCATCTAAATTTTTCTCATAGATCTCTTCTGCTTTATGAAGGTTTAGCTCAAGCTCCAAAATTTGACCTTTTAGCCTTTCCAATTCATCCTGGTGATACTGACAAATACCTGATACCACAGAAGGGGATTTATCATCATCATCCTGCTTTGCTGATTTTAATTCCATTCCAGTGTCACTTAAAGATATTTCCTCAGATGTTCTGTGTTGGTATTTAGTGTTCATCTGTTCTTCTTTCTCAGTTGTTGGAAGACCGCTCTCTTCATTTGGCATGGGGGGAAAATGTTGCCCTGTATCTTCAAGCAATACTGTCATTTTAACTGGAGGTATTCCTTCACTCTCTGTCTGTTTCATTTCTTTTTGGTCAGGGACCTCAGGGTCACCGTCTGCCCTTTTGCCTTGAAGCTGCAACTTAAGGAATGCAATCTCCTCTTGGGCTTCTTTCATTTCCAACAATAAAGTGGATAGTTCTTTATGCTTCTGAGAAAATGTGTTCTCCAGGACATCTTGTCCACTTTCCTCAGCAGAAGAGCTGCTCTTGTTGAGCCTGGCAATATCAACCATGCTCATCTGTTTTTAAAAAAAGAAAGAAAAAGCCTCAATCAAATGTTTTATATAAAAGAGCCTAAGTAGGGACTTCCCTGGTGGTCCAGTGGTTAAGACTCCGCACTCCCAATGCAGGGGGCCCAGGTTCAATCCCTGGTCAGGGAACTAAGATCCCACATACCACAACTAAGCCCTCATGCCACAACTACTGAGCCTGTGCACTCTAGAGCCTGTGCACCGCAACTAGAGAAGCCTGCGTGCTGCAACGAAGACCCAGTGCAGCCAAAATAAATAAATGTCCAATATAAATAAATAATAAATAAATACATTTATTAGAAAGAAAGAAAGGGAGGGAGGGAGGGAGGGAGGAAGGAAGGAAGGAAGGGAGGGAGGGAGGGAGGGAGGGAGGGAGGGAGAAAGGAGCCTAAGTAAAAACTGGTATTTTGTGCATTTTCCAAAACCTAAAACTTTTCTGTCCAAACCTTCCTAACATAACACTGCTAAATACTTTTAAAATCAGTTTTCCCAACTTGGACCTCTGAGGGCATCCTGTCAATGCTGCACTGAGGTCATGTCATATTCATAACACTTAAGGAAACCTGAGACTCATTTTCTAAATATTCCTCACTTGGGAAACTTTTCCTTCAGATTAAAACTACTTATTTCTCCTAAGAACTGCTTAAAAATAAAAAGGGAAGCAGGAAATGAATTAAATTTTTGTTTCATCCCATGCCAAGGAGGAAGTTAGGGATTCCTTTTCCTAAACTATCTATTGAAATGGGAAGTATTAGATAAGACAGCCATTAACAGACAAATATCAAACAAGTTGATTGAGATAAATTGTCAGGATAAAATAATCAAAAAGGAGTTCTGTTGGGGATTGGGAAGACATTATGGACCTGTTTTACAAAATATTAACCAAGTTACTATTACAAGGATTACTGTGTTAGACTGCTCAATCCACATAAATTATTCTATAATTGTTTTCTTGGGAAACAAAACCAGTGAATCTCATGGCAAATTTAGTATTTTATTAAATGAGTTTGGGGACATGGGTCCAATCCCTGGTCTGGGAAGATCCCATATGCCACAGAAAAACTAAGCCCGTGAGCCACAACTACTGAGCCTGCGCTCCAGAGCCCGCGAGCCACAACTACTGAGCCCACGTGCTGCAACTACTGAAGCTTGTGCACCTAGAACCCGTCCTCCACAATAAGAGAAGCCACCGCAATGAGAAGCCCATGTACCGCAACGAAGAGTAGCCCCCACTCGCCACAACTAGAGAAAGCCCACGTGCAGCAACGAAGATGCAACACAGCCAAAAATAAATAAATAAATAAATAATTTTTTTAAAAAAAGGAAGTTACATTATTCCCCAAAGCCATTTATGAGTCTATCACTGACTTGTTGATTGGAAGGACAATTAAACACAGTACAGCTAACAGTAATCTTAAATCAGCAGAATATTGAGCAACCATACATTTCTTACAGTAATTTTTAGGTTATAAAAAGCACCATTCTCTGACAATACCCTTTTTAATATAATCCTAAGTGAAACTGTGCCAACTGGGGAAGGGGATTTGGGGAGAGACTAGAGACTTTATCTAATCTCTTCACTGAGAAACTTATCTGAGATGGGCAAAGAAGCTGAAATAAATGATAACCTAGCATGAAAAATGGGTTATCAAATCCCAAGCAAGTGCTACTGTACTTGCGTTGGTTCTGAACAAACAAAAAAATTCCAAATATTTAGAAACAAGTGAGAGTAAAAGATAAATAATAAACATTACAACTCTTAAACCTCACTTTCCAGGTAATGTAATTCTCTATCAACATTAGAAAATTGCAGAAAAGCTTAGGTTTGAAATTACCTCCCTTTGATTGAGCTCATATTCTGATTATTTTAAGAATGCATCGGTCTTCCCTGGTGGCACAGTGGTTAAGAGTCTGCCTGCCAATGCAGGAGACATGGGTTCGAGCCCTGGTCTGGGAAGATTCCACATGCCACGAAGCAACTAAGCCGATGCACCACAGCTACTGAGCCTGCGCCCTAGAGCCCACGAGCCACAACTACTGAGCCTGCACCCTAGAGCCCGCGAGCCACAACTACTATGCCTGGGCACCTAGAGCCTGTGCTCCACAACAAAACAAGCCACCCCAATGAGAAGCCCGCACACCACAACGAAGAGTAGCCCTCACTCACTGCAACTAGAGAAAGTCCACGCATAGCTACGAAGACACAACACAGCCAAAATAAATAAAATAAATCATTAAAAAAAAAAAAGAATGCATCACTTACCTCACTGACTTCTCTATCTGCCTCTCCAGTTCTCTTCTGAGCCTCTAGGAGAGTAATCTGAGAGGACAGTTTTTCTGAAAGTCACAAAATAAATATCCTTAGAAGATAAATGTAGAGTGTTTGAAAAAAACAGAGGTATGATTGTGTATGTGGCTATTTGAGATGCATGAAATAACCAAGAGGAAAGAACAGATACAATAGTTTGGGGGAGATAAAACGTTTATTTTATTAAAGAAGTTGCAAAAGAAGATGAGAAGATGAGATATAAGATAGAATGGTACTAGGTGTTAATTATTAACCTGAGTGAAGTATAATAAATAGTGGAAGGCTTTAAAGGGAATAAAAATGCCAGAGCATATGACAAAAAGCAGCTATTTCTGTGGCATAATTTGGGACTTCTAGGGCAATAAATTTAACTTAATTTATCTATAACCCTCTGTATCCATATTATAATGTATTAATATAGCACTTATAATGTCTTCAACATTCTTTCACATATTTTCATAAGGACGTCAAATTTTAGCACTAGAAGGGAGCTATCCAATCTCCTCAATGACCATATGAGGAAACAAAGAAATGCCATGACCTACAGCTAGTTCATAGAGCTGGGATCAGAATTCAGTCTTCTGAGTTCCACCCCATGTTTACAAAGTGTGTATTTAAAAACAGTAGTAGTACCTTGGAGGATAAAAATGTTGAGTATTAATAAGCCCCCAAGAAGTTTATACTCTTTCTGAGAAGTTAAGACAAATATACTAAAGAAACAAACAAAAGAAGCATATTTTTTACACTACATCCAAATGTCTTAACGTGACCTACATGATTTGACCCCACTTATTCTACAAACTCCTCTGCTTGTACTACCCCTTTTTTGCTCACTCTAATCCCAAGAACACTGGCCTTCTTTCTGTCTGCAAACATATCAAATTTATTCATACTTCAGGGTGTTTGCACTGCTCTTCTCTGCTTGGGATTCGATTTGCTCAGCCTCTTTTTGCATGGCTGTCCCCTTTTCATCATTCAGGTATCAAGTGCTCAGAGAGGCCCACCCTAACCACTCTGACGCTACTTTCTTCTTCCCCCAGGCACATGTGCAGTAGCCTGTTGTATTTTTATCCTAATACTTATCACTCCCTGAAATTTTCTTATGTATATACATGTTTATAGCCTGTCTTGTCCTCTAATATGTTCAGAGCAATATGCTTAGCAACTAAATTAGTGCCTGGTACATAGGAAAGGCACCACAGATATTTGCTGAATGAATGAATGAACATTTATGAAACGAATTCAAGACTGTATATAATATGTTCAGACATTTCACAAGATTATTTGAGGAAGGAGCACAGTGGCAGAAATGGAAGCACAAAAGGTGAGTTTAATAGAACATGACTCATAAAACAAAGGTAACCTATGAGACCAGACCCAAAAACTAATACAGAAAACAAGTCCAGTGACCCCTGCAGGAAAGAACAAAGAGAATGGAACTCACATAAACTCTAAACCACAGTGAGCTACATGAAAGTGACAGGGACTGCTTGCAAAACTACAAAATAAGCATCACGGATAAGATCTCAAAGAAGTATTTTCAGTGGGTTGAATAATGAACTGAATTTGTGGCGTTCTTTCTTTATCAGCAATGGTGGGACTAGTCTAATAAAGGTATACGATCCCTAGTTTATAGCTAAGTGGAACTGTAAGATGGTTAAGTTGGAAATATTGGCTATAGACTTTAGGAAATGGTACAAACTTTATTTGGTATTCATTCTCACTCTTAAAGATAAAGCATGGTAGTCAGTTACTCCAGGATAAAATAGATAAGTAAAACGTTATTAACTAGAAGTTATTAAAACCATAAGGTCCTTATGAAGCAGGTGACAAATGGAAGGAGGTATTATCTTCATTCTTACTAACTCTTCACACACAGTCCAATAGAATAAAGTGCTAAATTTAGTTCAATCAAACAAAACTTTATTCAGCAGTCACTCATTTGCCAGGTATTATTCTAGTTCCTGGTAAAGCAAAAGACGAAAAAAAAAAGGGCCCCTGCCTTTGAAGAGCTTATACTTTATCTCTAAAGAGCTTATAATATAAGACATAAAATTATAAATAGATGATCTTAATACAATGTTAAAAGAATGCAATTTGGAAGCACAAAAATGC
Organism: Aethalodelphis obliquidens; assembly: GCF_003676395.1. NCBI lineage: Eukaryota > Metazoa > Chordata > Mammalia > Artiodactyla > Delphinidae > Aethalodelphis > Aethalodelphis obliquidens. The sequence goes on from NW_020837945.1 coordinate 67,200,649, forward strand.
ATTTAACCCAACTTTGGGAAATTAGGATCGACTTCCTGAAAAAGATAATGGCCTAGTTGAGGCCTGAAACATGAGTAAGAATTAGCCAAGCTAAAGAAAAGGGATAAGGTCCTAAGCAGTATATACTATGAGCAAAAGCCAAAATGGTTTCTACCTCTGAACCTTTATTTATACTGATCTCTATTATCTCACCCCACAAATTTATTACTGGAAAAGTCTTTTCTCTCTTTATTTTGGCTATTTAAAAATTCATTGTCTTATTAAGGTCCTATTCAAGCCATACTTCTGAGAAGATTCCTTGGCCACTCCAAAATGAATATAATACAGATCTCCTGCAGCATCTATAGCCCATACTGTAAAATGTTATACTTATGTAAACACTGGTATTGTGCTTAAATTGTTTAATGTGTATTAATCCTAACTTCAATAATTACCAGCCATGCTGTCTAAGATCTTTATTATCATAGAATCAGAGAATCTACATGTTATACATATATAGTGATAAAAGTAGAGGCACTTGTGGGTTAAGAAGTCAGAGAATTATGGTTTTCATTTGTACGTACCATTCTCAGCTTTCAGCTCCTCCAGCTCTACAGAATTAAAGAGCAAGGCTCCCTTTTCATTCTCTAGTTCTACCACTCTCTTCTGCAAAAAGGCAATACTCTCCTCAGTGACTGCCTAAATTGTAGAAAGACAACAAATTAATGATTCTCCAGTACAAAACTCTCATACTAATGTCCAGACAGCTTCTGGCATTTTTGTCTTCTAAAAGTTCTCCAGCCATGAAAATACTTTTAAAATAGCATCTACTTATCTGCCTAGGTAACCTTCAAAGTAATACTTTTCATCTGAAGACAGAAAGAGAAAATCTTTCACACAAATTTGCAATTCATTGGCTTTTGAATTTAAGACTGAAGTCTGGATTACAAAGAGAGAAATTCCAAGTCTACTGCACATGAAAGAAAATTTTCAGAATCCAAAAAACTAAAAGTGCATTATGAGTTCTGGAAAAACTTCAAGTAATCTAATATATGTGTAATTGGAGTCTCCAAAGGAAGGGAGAGGGTCAAAAAAAATATTTGACTAATGAACAGCAGAAAATTTTCCAAATTGATGAAAACTATAAACATAGAGATTCAAAGTCCAAGCAAAAGAAACATGAAGAAAACTATGCAAAGGCACATCATAGCCCAAGTGCTCAAAACCAGTGATAAAATCCTAAAAGCAACCAGGAAAAAAAAAAAAAGACAAGGATGACAGATTTCTTGTCAAAAACAAAATGCAAGAAAAAAGATAGTAGAGTAATAGCCTTAAAGTACTGAAAGAGAAAAAAAAAAACCTATCGATATAGCTTCTCTAGTCAGCTTTTAACAATATCTTTTAAAAACAATGGAGAGATAAAAATGTCTTCGAACATACAAGAGCTATAAGAACCCATCACCAGCAGACTTGCGTGCTCATGACAGTACACCCACATTAAAAGAAGTCCTTTAGGCAGAAGGAAAACAAAACCAGATGGAAATATGAAACTACACTAGAGTTTGGCAAAATTTGGAGGCTTCCACCTGTTTTTGTAAATAAAGTTTTATTTATGGCCTAAAAGCCTAAAATATTTACCATTTGACCCTTTATGGAAAAAGACAGCCAACTCTTGATCTATCCTAAAGAAAAGTACCAGAAATGGTAACTGCAATGGTAGTTAAGATTTATTTTCTTATTATTTGAATCTTCTAAAAGATAAATGACTAAACAAAAATAAAAATTTTTGTTTATAACGTTATATTTTTGTACTTTTTGTTTATAATATATGCATAAGTAAAATAATAATAATATAAATCCCAAGAGTGAAGAAATAGAAGTATATAATTGTAAGACTTTTATTCTATACTTGAAGAAGCACAATATTATATGTAGGTAACTGTGATAAAAATGCAGACTATAATCCCTAATGCAGTCACTACCATAAAATAAAAAATTATAGCTGATACGCTGAAAAGGGAGAAAAACAGAGTCATAAAAAATACTCAACCAATTTTTTAAAAGGAAGGAAAAGTAAAAAAGTAAAAGACAACAGTTGGAAAAATGGAAAACAAATAACAAGGTGAGAGACTTAAAACTATATCAACGACAACATTAATGGAAATGGTCTGAACACTCCAAGTAAAAGGCAGAGATTGACATATTGGATAAGAAGTAGGCTCAAACTCTATGCTGCATATAAGCTTTAAATATAAAGACAAAAATAAGTTAAAGAGTGAAAAAAGATACACCATGCTAAAACTACTCAAAAGAAAAGTGGAATAGCTATATTAATATCAGAAAGAACTACATCTCACAGCAAAGAATGTCACCAGGGATAAGGAAGGTCATTTCATAATATCAATGGGTCACTTAATCAAGAAGACATAAACATCCTAAATGTCTAAGCCCCCAATAACACAGCATGAAAATACATGGTGTAAAAACTGATAGAACTGTAAATAAATCCACAAATATAATATGGGATTTCAATAATTGAGAGGCAGAAAAGCAGCAAGGACATAGTACACTTGAATAAGACTATCAATCAACTTTACATGATTGGCATTTATAGAACATTCCAGCAAACAACAGCAGACTACATATTATTTTCAAGTACATATAGAACATTTACCAAAACAGACAACATTCTGGGCCATAAAACAAGTCTCAATCAATTCTTAAAGAGCCAAGTCATATAAAGTATGTGCTCTGACCACAATGGAATTAAAATAAAAATCAATAACAGAAAGACCTCTAGACATATGACTCCCAAATATTTGGAAACTAAGTAACCCGGGGGCAAAGAAGAAATTAAAAGGGAAATTAGTATTGTGAACTGAATGAAAATGAAAATACAACAGAACTTGTGAGACACTGCTGAAGTAGATTTTTTGGGGGGAATTTATAATGCAAAATGTCTATATTAGAAATAAGAAAGGTGTCAAACTAATGGCCTCAGCTTTCACCTTAAGAAGCTAAGAAATGAGGATATCAAATCCAAAGTAAACAGAAGAAAGGAAATAATAAAGATCAAAGTAGAAATCAATAAAATAGAAAACAAGGCAGAACCAATGAACTCAAAGCTGGTTTTTAGATCAGTAAAGTTAATAAACCTCTGGACAGTCTAACCTGTGTAAGAAAGAAAACACAAATTACCAATATCAGAAATGGGAGAGGTAACATCACTACAGATTCTATACATATTAAAACAATAATTATAGACTATTATGAATAACTTTATATAAATTTGCCTACAAATTTGACACTTTATATGGACAAATCCCCTAAAAGATATAAAACACCAAAGCTCACTCAAGAAGAAATAGATAACCTAAACAGCCAAATAGTTATGAAACAAATAGAATTTTTAGCAAGTGAATTCAAGAAAGTATAAGGATAATATATCACTACCGAGTGAGGTTTACCCCTGGAACTCTCATACACTTCTGCTGGGAATAGAAAATGGTAACACCACTTTGGAAAACTGCCAAGGTCTTAAAACCTCCCATATGATCCAGACACTTCACTTCTAGGTATTTACTGAGAGTAAAGAAAGCACAGGTCCAAACAAAGATTTGTAAAAGAATATTCATAGAAGCTTTATTTGTAATAGCCAAAAATTGTCAACAATCCAAGTTTGTCCATCAACAAGTAAATGGATAAACAAATTGTGGTAGGTACAATATCCTCAACAATACAAAGGAATGAATTCTTGCTGCATACAATAGGATGAATATCAAAATAAGTATGCTGAGTGAGAGAACCAGGAAAGAAAAAGAGCACATATAATTTATTAAAAATACAAACTAATCTATAATGACAGAAAGAAGATAAGTGGTTGCCTGGGTAGTGGGAGACGTGAGAGAAAAATTAAAAGGGGGCATGAGAAACTTTGGGGGGGTGATGAATATGTTCATTTTCTTGATAATGGTGATGGCTTCATGCATGTCAAAACTTATCAAGTTGTACACTTTATAAGTATGCAGGGGGCTTCCCTGGTGGCGCAGTGGTTGAGAGTCTGCCTGCCAATGCAGAGGACACATGTTCGTGCCCCAGTCCGGGAAGATCCCACATGCCATGGAGCGGCTAGGCCCGTGAGCCATGGCCGCTGAGCCTGTGTGTCCAGAGCCTGTGCTCTGCAACGGGAGAGGCCACAACAGTGAGAGGCCCGCGTACCTCAAAAAAAAAAAAAAAAAGTATGCAGGATTTCCCTGGTGGTGCAGTGGTTGAGTCCGCCTGCCAATGCAGGGGACACGGGTTCGATCCCTGATCCGAGAAGATTCCACATGCCATGGAGCAACTAAGCCTGTGCGCCACAACTACTGAGACTGTGCTCTTGAGCCCGTGTGCCACAACTATTGAAGCTTGCATGCCTAGAGCCTGTACTCTGCAACCAAGAGAAGCCACTGCAATGAGAAGCCTGGGCACCACAACAAAGTGTAGTCCCCACCTGCCACAACCAGAGAAAGCCTGAGTGGAGCAACGAAAACCCAACGCAGCCAAAAACAAATAAATAAATAAACAAACAAATAAATAAATAAATAAACTCTTTAAAAAAAATCAGTCTAGTTTCAAGAGTTGGAAGGCAACCTGATGACTAAGACGAGATGTTAGGCTTCTGGTTTTAAAGATGGAAGAACAACCAGGAACCAAGGGTGTAAGTAATACAGCTCTAGTCACTGGAAAAAATGAGGAAATGAATTCTTCCCTAAAGCCTCCTTCCCTGCAGCTCAGCTGACATCATGACTTTTGGCCAGTGAAACCAATTTTGATTTCTGATCTCTAGAATTCGAGGAATCTCATAACTTTCTGTTTAGAAGAACAACTAAATCATCCCAATGAAGAAATAGCAATCAAAACACCAGCCAAGCCACAAGAGAAGGGCATGTGATTATGTCAGCAAACTCAAGTCATCCTACTCCTGGCGCCAGAATTGAGTTGAAAAAGCCTCCAGATAATTCCAACTCTCAGCTTTCAAGTCAACTCCAGTCTTTGATTCTCCTACAGAAGGCTCCAGACTTCAGGGAGAAAAGAGCCATCCTCATCATTCATTCCTCTCCAAATCTCTGGAACACAGAATTGAAAAGAAAAGAAATCCAGAATTTTATGCCTCCCTCTTTGTTCTTTCTCAGGACTGCTTGGCTATTCCAGATCTTGCAAGGACTTCCATTATTATGTTGAATAGGAGTGAAGAGAGTGGGCACCTTTGTCTAGTTCCTGATCTTAGAGGAAAAGCTTTCAGCCTTTCACCATTGAGTATGATGTTAGCTGTGGGCTTGTTGTATATGGCCTTTATTACATTAAGCTACATTTGTCTATGTCTAATTTGTTAAGAACTTATTATTATGAATAGATATTAAATTTTGTCAAATGCTAAAAAGAACAGTCAAGTTTCAACAACTAGACAAAAATCAGTCAAATATAATTTGAATAATACTATGATTCAAGTGATATTTATAAAATGTTACAGCCAGTAACTACAGAATATACATTTTTTACAAGTGCACAAGCTACATTCACCAAGACACCCCATATGCTATGTCATAAAACAAATTTCTATAAATTTCAAAGCACTGAAATCATATAGAACATATTACCTGATCATAATGAAATTAATTAGAAATCAATAATAATATCTAGAAATAAAACCAAATATCTGGATATTAAATAACACACTTCTAAATAATCCATGATCAAAGAAGAAATCATAAGGAGAATTAGAAAACTCTTCAAAAACTGAATGATAACAACACAACATATCAAACCACGTGCTTAAGAGGGAATTGTGTAACTTTAAATGTTTAAATGAGAAAAGAAGATCTGAAGTGTTTGATATAAAGTTACACCTTAAGAAGTTAGAAACAGAAGAGCAAAGTAAACCCAAATAAATAGAAATACCAAAGAACAAAAATCAATAAACGTGAAAACAGACCAGCATTAGAGAAAACTGACAAGGCCAAAAGTTGGTTCTTTGAAAAGATTTTTTTTAAAAGTCAAATAATTTCTAGTTTAAAGTCTCATCAAGAAAATGAAGCACAAAGTGGGGAGATGTCGGCCAAACAGTAGAAACTTGCAGATCGAAGATGAAAAAGTTCTGAAGATCTAACACCCAACATTGTGATTATAGTTAACAATAATGTATTATATAGTTCAAAGTTGCTAAGAGACTAGATCTTAAATGTTCTCACCACAAAAAAGAAATTGTAATTATGGGTCATGATGGAGGTGTTAGCTAATGTTATGGTGGTAACCCTATTGCAATATATACATGTATCAAATCAACAAGTTGTACACCTTAAACTTACACAATGTTATATGTCAATTATATCTTAATTAAAAAAAAACAATAGGGATTGGGGTAGGGGTGGGTATCACTACAGAGCGTACAAGCATTAAAAGGATAAAAAAGGGAATACTATAACCAACGTTATAACAAAAATTTGACGTCTTCAATGAAACGGACAGAACAAAACAAAACTAAAATCCAACTGGCACAAGATGAAAAAGAAAATCTTATTAGTCTTATATCTGTAAAAGAAATTCAATTCATTATCAACTCCAGACCCAGATAGTTTCACTGGTGAATTCTTTCAAATTCTTGAGAAATAATACCAATTTTACACAAACTCTCAAATAAAAGGGAACACTCCCCAACTCATTTTTTTTATGCCATAATAACCCTAATACCAAAATCTGACAAAGTACTATAAAACAAAGGAAAATCTTCATGACCAAAACAAAGACCAATATCCTTCATAAGTACAGATACAAAAATGCTTCCCAAAATAGTAGTAAATCAAATTCAGTAATATATATAAAGGATAATACTTTATGACCAAGTTGGGTTTATCCTAACAAAACAAGGTTGGTTTAATAGTCAAAAATTAAAGTAATGTACCATATGAACAGAAGAAAACCCATATGATCATTTCAATAAATGCAGATAAGGCATTTGGCAAAATTTAATACGAATTCTTACCAAATTAAGAATAGAAGGTAAAGTCCTCAATCTGATAAAAAAGATTAATGAAAACTTGAAACTAGTAACACAGCTAATGGTAAAATATGAAATACTTTCCCCTAAGATCAGGCAAAATGCAAGAAGGCCCAGTCTTACCACTTCTATTAAACAGTGTTATGAAGGTCCTAGCCATTGCATGAAAAAGAAATAAGGGCATAAAGATTAGCAAGGAGTAAGTAAAACTTGCCTTTATTTGAAGATGACATGATTGTTTATGTAGAAAATCCTAAAGAATCTACAGAATGAGCCTAGAATTAATAAAATAAATATCAAGTTCACATAAGCAAAATTCAATTATATACTTACATAAAAGTGCAAACAGTTGGAAAGGTGAAATTAGAATAAATTCCACCTACAACAGCATTAAAAAATATGAACTATGGGCTTCCCTGGTGGCGCAGTGGTTGAGAGTCCGCCTGCCGATGCAGGGGACATGGGTTTGTGCCCCGGTCCGGGAAGATCCCACATGCCGCGGAGCGGCTGGGCCCGTGAGCCATGGCCGCTGAGCCTGCGCTCCCGGGGCCTGTGCTCCGCAACGGGAGAGGCCACAACAGTGAGAGGCCCGCGTACCGCAAAAAAAAAAAAAAAAAAAAAAAATGAACTATTTCAGAATAAATTTTAAAATGTGCACAACTCCTCCAACCAAAACTATAAACCATTGCTGAAAGAAATTAAAGAAGATCTTAATAAGTGAAGAGATATACTATACTCATGGATTGAAAAGTTCAGTAGTATTAAGATGTCAATTCTCCCTAAAGTGATCTATAGATTCAACACAATGCCAATTCAAAATCCCATCCAGCTTCTTCTTTTTTTCAAATAGAATTTGAGATAGTTGATTGTATAATTTCTGTAGAAATGCAAAGAACTTAGAATAATCAAGGCAATCTTGAAAAGAACAACGAAGTCAGAGGACTTATACTACCTGACTTCAAGACTAACTACAAACTACAGTAATGAAAACAATGTGATATAGGCAGGAGTAGCAAGCAAAGGAACTTATCACTTGTTCTCACTCCGCCCTGCTGTAGCAGGGGCCCCAATAAAGCCTTGCCTGAATTTCTTGTCTGACCTCTAATCAATTTCTACTGATTGGGGAAGTCCAAGAACCCTGATCAGTATCAGATTTACAGTGCTCAGTGTGGGGCAGTTGTCCTCTTCCAGGGAGAGGATCTGGGCACCTCCAGGACCACTGAATGCAGCTTCCCTGTGGGTGACAAGTAGCCACCTGAACCTCTTGTTTCAGTGTCACCACGTTTGGGGGGTCCCTCTCCTGAGATGGCCATGCTGGACGACTGAGCGGGCCTGGGGATTCTGGTGGCTCCCCGCAATGAGACATCTATCTCCATCAAGGAGGCCCGGGTGGTCCTTGACATAGCAGGTAAGAAAATCAATTTTTTAAGTGATAATGGAGTCACTTACTCTGTCCTGATCTCTCACACTGGGCCTCCTTCCTCCAAAAGCTGTACTGTGACTGGTGTTGATGGAAAGCCTCACACTCGTTACTTCACTGGGCCTCTCACTTGCCTATTTGAACAGTGTTTGATCTCGTGCCTTTTAAGTTGGGCCTGAGTGTCCTATCCCATTACTGGGGAGAGACCTTCTGGGCTCCCTTGGAGCCATATTACAGTTAGGAGGCCCGAAGCAGCCCCTTATCTTGATTCTGACTAAGACAAATCAACTGGAAGAACAAGGGCCTATTCCCAGCCATATTCTACACACAGTACACCCTGCAGTTTGGGACAAAGGAATCCCTGGGAAGGCTATAAATGTTCAACCTGTAAAAATTAGCCTTAAGCCAGAAGTCGCTTATTCTAACAAGAGACAGTACCCCATAAAGTTGGAAGCAAAAAAAGGTTTGCAACCCCTCATCCATAAATTTTTAAGACGTGGCCTCTTAGTGCTCTATCAGTCTCCATACAGTACCCCTATTCTGCCAGTTGTTAAGCCAAATAGGGAATATCGAATAGTACAAGACCTTAGAGGAGTAAATGATGCAGTGGTCCCTATACATCCCCTTGTGGCCAATCCTTATATTAGTCCAGATTCCTGGAGTGCTTGACCTCAGGGATGCCTTCTTTTGCATCCCAGTTCATCTCTCATCTCAGTATCTGTTTGCCTTTTAGTAGACTAACCCCCACTCAGGTCAAATGCAATAATATACCTGGACAGTATTGCTTCAGGGGTTTCAGGACAGCCCACACTTGTTCACCCAGGCCCTAAGAAAAGAACTAAGGGAGGGACCTTCCTGGTGGCACAGTGGTTAAGAATCTGCCTGCCAATGCACAGGACACGGGTTCAAGGCCTGGTCAGGGAAGACGCCACATGCCATGGAGCAACTAAGCCTGTGCGCCACAACTACTAAGCCTGTACTCTAGGGCCCGCAAGCCACAACTACCGAGCCCATGTGCCACAACTACTGAAGCCTGTGCACCTAGAGCCCGTGCTCCACAACAAGAGAAGCCACCACAATGAGAAGCCCGCGCACCGCAACAAAGAGTCGCTCCAGCTCGCCACAACTAGAGAAAGCATGCGCACAGCAACGAAGACCCAACGCAGCCAAAAATATAAATAAATAAATAAATAAATTTATTAAAAAACTAAGGGAAATACACCTAAAAGAAGGGGCCAGTCTACAGAATGTAGATGACATATTAATATATAGTTCCCACCATGGAGGCCTCAGATCAGAATACCATTTAAGTCCTTAATTTCCTTGGGACCCAGGGTTACAGGATCTTTCAGAAAAAAGCACAAATCTCAAAGTAACAAGTTAAATATCTGGGATATATTATAAACCCTGGAAGCAGACAGCTATCTCTAGATAGAAAAGAAGCTATATTAGAATTAAGGGCCCCAAAGACCAAAAAAAAAATCCTTGTACTTTCTTAGGCATGACAGGATTTTGCGGAATTTGGATTCCAGGATTCAGACTAATGGCTAAGCCTCTATATGAAGCCACTAAAGGCCCAGCTACAGAGCCATTACTTTGGACTGGGGAACAAGAAAGGGCTCTTAATAAGATCAAACAGACCCTCACCAAAGCTTTTGCTCTGGGTCTCCCCAATTTAAAAAAGCCATTTATCTTGTATATAGCTGAAAAACAGGGGACAGCTATGGGAGTCCTTGTACAAAAGCTAGGAGAAGTTCCTCAACCTATAGGCTATTTTTCCAAACAACTAGATTCCATGGCCCAAGGTTGACATGGCTGCTTCCGGGCCAGTAGCTGCCACTGCTTTATTAGTGGAAGAAGCTAACAAGCTTACCTTTGGACAGCCGCTGGAAGTCCAGACCCCTCATCAAGTACAAAAGATTCTGGAAATTAAAGGCCACCATTAGCTAAGTGGAGGCTGCCTTACTAAGTAGCAGGCTTTACTCCTTGACTCCCCAGAACTAACCCTCAAAACTTGCCACACCCTCAATCTGGCTACTCTAATCCTGGCTGAAGGCCCAGAACTAACACATTCCTGCCTTGAAACCCCTAACTAGGTTTATGCCTGTAGGCCTGATCAGACCAGACCAGGCCACAGAAAACCCTGAGGAAGAATGGTTTACTGATGGCAGTAGTTTCATTAAAGATGGAGTCAGGAGGGCAGAGTATGCTACTGTGAGCACTTATAGTGTTATATAAGCAAAACCTTTGCCACCTAACACTTCAGCCCAGAGGGCTGAGCTAATAGCCCTAACCTGAGTCTTAAAGTTGGGGGAAGGAAAATTATAAATATATATACAGACTCAAAATATGCCTTCCGGGCTTCCCTGGTGGCGCAGTGGTTAAGAATCCGCCTGCCAGTGCAGGGGACATGGGTTCAAGCCCTGGTCCGGGAAGATCCCACATGCCGCGAAGCAGCTAAGCCCGTGCGCCACAACTACTGAGCTTGCACTCTAGATCCCGCGAGCCACAACTACTGAGCCCACATGCCACAACTACTGAAGCCTGCGCCCCTAGAGCCCGTGCTCTGCAACAAGAGAAGCCACCACAATGAGAAGCCCGCGCACTGTAACGAAGAGTAGCCCCCGCTCGCCGCAACTAGAGAAAGCCTGTGAGCAGCAATGAAGACCCAATGCAGCCAAAAATAAATAAATAAAATGAATAAATTTTAAATATATATATATATGCCTTCCTTGTTTTACATGCCCATGCAGCTAATCTGGAAAGAAAGAGGACTTTTAAATGCAAAAAATTCCACTGTAACATATGGGGCTGAGATATTACAACTCATAGAAGTGCTCAAAAATCAACACTAGTAGAAGTCATTCACTGCTGTGGGCACCAAAAGGAAAATTCTCAAACTACCTAAGAGAACAGGGCACATCGGGAGGCAAAGAAAACAGCCCTGATGCCCGTACCGGGTAGAAACCAACATTGAGAATATCTGACAACAAACCACCTGGTTTCAGCAGACAATTAACCACCAATCCTCACTATTCGATATGGGCAGGGAAACTGAAAACTGGTTCTCCAGTTTGTTCTCTTGGATACCACAAGGTATAAAAAGCTTTCTGGGGCTTCCCTGGTGGCGCAGTGGTTGAGAGTCTGCCTGCCGATGCAGGGGACACGGGTTCGTGCCCTGGTCTGGGAAGATCCACATGCTGCGGAGCGGCTAGGCCCGTGAGCCACGGCCCCTGAGCCTGCGCGTCCGGAGCCTGTGCTCCGCCACAGGAGAGGCCACAACAGTGAGAGGCCCGCGTACCGCAAAAAAAATAAAAAGCTTTCTGGCAGGAGGTTTTTGTTTTCTCATAACCCTTTTCTTTTCAGTCATACTGATTTAGACTATATTTTGTCTAGTACTCTGTTGTCTTCCCTATTGTTGTAAACCTGTGACTAAGACTTTTCAGTCCAAAAAGGAGACCTGGGACCAACCCAGACCTTCCATTCTAAAAATAGAGAAACATGTTGAACTTTAACCCTGCAATTAACAAAAATATACACCCAAACAGAATGGCTTCTTGGCAGGGGTGACACTGCTTCCCCTGTCAGGTCAACAGTTAAGGAAGCCCTCCCAAAGTAACCTGGTTCCTTCCCTTCCTAGGCCCTTTAATGGCTATTGTTGTTTTTCTCCTTTATAGCCCTTGTTTGTTTAACCTTTTGATTGAGTTTGTGTCTTCTAGGCTCTGACAATTTGAAGTAAGGCTCATGATGGCTCAAGGAATTCAGCCCATTCCAGCAGAAAATGGCCCAGGTCCTTGGGACAGTCAGCAAGAGACTTCTACACCTCTAGGGTCTAGGGTCTGTGGCCCCTGTCCCCTTATGCAGGAAGAAGTTTCAGAAGAAGAGATCTTCGGTCCCTTACCCCTTAAGAATAAGGGTGTAGAGTCTCTCAGCAGGGGATGAGATAGGCTGGGACCTAGGACCCTTTCCTGCAGTGCTGCAGTGCTGCAGTGCTTGCACCTGGACAAACATCTTCTTGAGCAACAAAATACAAAGAAACTATATGGGACTAAAAATAACTGCATGCATGTGCAGTTGGAGCAAATTCTGGGCCCAAAAGATACAAAGAGACCAAAAACACCCAACTGCCACTTTTGAAGAGCTTGGAGCAAAAACAGGGTATTGGGAGCAAAAGCAGGGTACTGAGCATATGCTACAACACCACCTTAGGGGTGGGCAAACCACCTAAGCCACCCCTCCAGCAAGACCCCTGGACACACCCCTACCCTCACTCCATATAAGGAACAAGCTCGCCTCCCCTCAGGGAGCCAGCCAGCAAGGGAACCTGTTACTTGTTCTCACTTCCCCCTGTTGCCCCAATAAAGCCTTGCCCGAAAAAAAATATGATACAGGCCTAAGAATTGGCTAGACTAGACTGGAAAGCTCATAGACTAGAAAGCTCATAAATAGACCTATTAATCATTTGTTTTCAACAAAGGTACCAAAGCAATCCAAAGAGGAAAGTAAACTCTTTTCAAGAAATGGTGCAGAGACAACTGGATATCCATATAGGGAAAAAAATAAAACTTGACCCTTATCTTACACCACACACAAAAATTTACTGAGGTTCAGAGACTTAACTGTGAAAGCTAAAACTATATAGCTTGTGGAAGAAAACATAAGAGAATATCTTCATGACTTGGGGTTAAGCAAAGGTTTCACACACAGGACAAAGAAAATTATAACCAGAAAAAAAATGATAAATATGATAAATAATAGACTTTATCAAAATTTTAAATGTCTGCTAATTAAAGAACATCATGAAGAAAATGGATAAGAAGCAAGCCACGGGACTTCCCTTGTGCTGCAGTGGATAAGACTCCACGCTCCCAATGCAGGGGGCCCAGGTTCGATCCCTGGTCAGGGAACTAGATCCCAAATGAATGCTGCAAATAAGAGTTCGCATGCCACAACTAAGGAGCCGGTGAGCTGCAACTAAGGAGTCCACGAGCTGCAACTAAGGAGCCCACCTGCTGCAACTAAGACCCAGTGGAACCAAATAAATAAATATTAAAAAAGAAATTCTACTTTTAATAAAAAAAATTCAATATGTGATTTTCAATTTAAAAAAATTAAAAAAGAAAAAGAAGCAAGACACAGCATGGGAGAAAATATTTACCAAACGTGCCTGATAATAAATTGGCATTCAGGATGTATAAAGAATTACTACAACTTGATAAATAGGCAAAAAACTCAATTTTTAAAATGAGGAAATGACATGAACAGATACTTCACCAAAAGAAGATATACAAATGTCCAAGAATCTCAAGTAACCATGTTCAACGTCATTTGTCATTGGGGAGATGCAAATTGAAACCACACTGACCTACCACTACACACCCATTAAAATGGCTAAAATTTTAAAAATTGATAATACCAAATCTTAGAGAAGATGCAGAGCAACTAGAACTCTCATATATTTTAGGTGAGAGTATAAACAATATAATCACTTTGGAAGAAGATCTGGCATTTCCCTATAAAGCTAAATATATTCTTACTCTATGGCCTAGAAATTCCTCAACTAGCATTTAATGAAGACAAATGAAAACATATGTCCACACAAATACTTGTACAAGAATGTCCATAGCAGCTTAATTCATAATACCCAAAGCATAAAAAGACCAGTTATCCATCAAAAGGAAATTATAGCACAGTGATGCAAAAGGAAAATACAGTGTATTCATAAAATGGAATACTTCTCAGCAATATAAAAGAATAAATTATGATACATACGATAATATAAATGAATCTCAAAATATGCTGAGTGAAAGAAGTTTTCTACAAAATAACACAAATGTACGATTACATTTATAGGATATAAAACATGCAAAATTAATCTACGGTAAAAATATAGAACATTGGTTCATCTCTGGAGGGGAGTAATGCGGTTGACTGCAAAAGGGTACTTTGTAGGGTGATATATCTTGATAGGGATTTGGGTAACGCATATGACAATACTCAATGAATGGTACACTTAATACCTGTACATTTCATGTTTTGTAACTCTCACTTCAAAAAAAAAAGAACTATAAACAAATATTAAAATCTAGTCAATGATATGCATGCCGAAATATTTAGAGAAAAATGTACTGATGTCTACAACTTACTGTGAAATGTACAAAAAATTAAGATGAATTGGTAGATGGATAAATGGATAGATATATGATAAAGCAAATATAGTAAATATTAATAGAATCTAAATGGTGAGTATGCAGGTGTTCACCATAAAATTCTTTGAATTTTTGTTTTTATTTTTATTTATTTTTTGGTTTTTTTTGACATCTTTATTGGAATATAATTGCTTTACAATAGTGTGTTAGTTTCTGCTTTTTAACAAAGTGAATCAACTATACATATACATATATGCCCATATCTCCTCCCTCTTGCGTCTCCCCCCAACCCTCCCCATCCCACCCTTCTAGGTGGTCACAAAGCACCGAGATGATCTCCCTGTGCTATGAGGCTGCTTCCCACTAGCTATCTATTTTACATTTGGTAGTGTATATATGTCCATGCCACTCTCTCACTTCTTCCCAGTTTACCCTTCCCCCTTCCCATGTCCTCAAGTCTATTCTCTTCCTGTCCTGCCCCTACATTTTTCAGAACCATTTTTTTTTTTAGGAGCTGGAGGAGTCAGGCTCCCAGACTTCAAACTATACTACAAAGCTACAGTAATCAAGACAGTATGGTCCTGGCACAAAAACAGAAATATAGATCAATGGAACAGGATAGAAAGCCTAGAGATAAACCCACGCACATATGGTCACCTAATTTTTGATAAAGGAGGCAAGAACATACAATGGAGAAAAGACAGCCTCCTCAATAAGTGGTGCTGGGAAAACTGGACAGGTACATGTAAAAGAATGAAATTAGAACACTCCCTAACACCATACACATAAATAAACTCAAAATGGATTAAACACATAAATGTAAGGCCAGACACTATAAAACTCTTAGAGGAAAACATAGGTCCAACACCCTATGACATAAATCACAGCAAGATCTTTTTTGACCCACCTCCTGGAGAAATGGAAATAAAAACAAATATAAACAAATGGGACCTAATGAAACTTAAAAGCACAGCAAAGGAAACTATAAAGATGGAAAGACAACCCTCAGAATGGGAGAAAATATTTGCAAATGAAGCAACTGACAAAGGATTAATCTTCAAATTTTACAAGCAGCTCATGCAGCTCAATATCAAAAAAACAAACAATAAAAAAAAACAATAAAAAAAAAAACAAACCCAATCCAAAAATGGGCAGAAGACCTAAATAGACATTTCTCCAAAGAAGATATACAGATTGCCAACAAACACATGAAAGGATGCTCAACATCACTGATCATTAGAGAAATGCAAATCAAAACTACAATGAGGTATCACCTCACACTGGTCAGAATGGCCATCATCAAAAAAATCTACAAACAATAAATGCTGGAGAGGGTGTGGAGCAAAGGGAACCCTCTTGCACTGCTGGTGGGAATGTAAATTGATACAGCCACTATGGAGAACAGTATGGAGGTTCCTTAAAAAACTAAAAATAGAACTACCATACAACCCAGCAATCCCACTACTGGGCATATACCCTGAGAAAACCATAATTCAAAAAAAGAGTCATGTACCACAATGTTCATTGCAGCTCTATTTACAAGAGCCAGGACATGGAAGCAACCTAAGTGCCCACTGACAGATGAATGGATAAAGAAGATGTGGCACATATATACAATGGAATATTACTCAGCCATGAAAAGAAACAAAATTGAATTATTTGTAGTGAGGTGGATGGACCTAGAGTCTGTCATACAGAATGAAGTAAGTCAGAAAGAGAAAAATTCTGTATGCTAAAACATATATATGGAATCTGAATTTTTTAGAGTTGCTGAAAAATGTCTTAACAAAACACGGGAGGAAAAAGTTGAGAATGGGAGAATAGAAGAGATTGGAAAGCCTAGATGCCAAAAACCAGGAAGGAAAAATTTTTGTCAGTGCACAGTACTGCCCAGGAACTATGGGACTCTGCTGACCCCTATATCTGTCAGTTTGGAAGGTATAATCTTATAATGGAGATAAATTAATCCAGTTATCCCAGCTTGACACTAGTTAATTAAGATCATCAAACTAACTCTCCTTGTTCTGATATTCAAGCTCAATAAGCAGCCTTCTGGTGATTAAAATCTAGCTCCCTGGAGACTTTTATAGAAGGCAGAGAGAATATACTGGCCAATCAACAGGAAATTAAACTTTTTACTGTTAACTGATTAATGTGGGCATTATGATTTCTACAATAGACTTTTAAGTTTGGTTAGACTGAATTGTATACTTTAAACCTGATCAAATCTCAGTCTACCAAAAACAAAATTGATTTCTCAACTGGGAAAGCTGATTATAAGATTAAAATTAATGACTCATCTCCAATACAGAAAGGCTGTAGAGGTTAGAAAGGCTCTTGAGGTTATGTTGCTCATTGTCTACTTTTTTCTCATTATTCATTGTTGGGACACTACCGTCTTTCATGTTTCCTTTCAAATAGAATTGGCTCCAAAAAAGCATTGTATAGGCAGAAAAGAGAGAAGGCTTATACTGCTTTCTGGAATAAATTCTATTAGAACACCCAAGTATAGATACAGCAAAGACAAATAGATCATATTCATAAGAAGTACACATTTAATTACCTGTGTGCCCTCGTTAGAAACATCTGGCAAAGAAGTCTGAGATGCTATTTCATGTTTTAGCAACGTTGCCTTATTTAGAAATTGGTTGATTTCTTCGGATTTTTCCTGGAGTTGATCTAAGGAAAAGAAAATAAAATTGAAATGATCTTTGCCTCAAGCCTGAAACTTAGTGAGTTATCTTCTAGGGATACACCATATGCTGTTTATTCTAGTTCCGTTATCTTAATTAAAATTACGATGCCAATACCATCATTTTTATAAATTGTTTATATGCTCTCAAGGACCAAAGGACATCTCAGTAAACCTCCTTCAAAGGTAAAATAAAACAGGTCTAGGTATTTTTTTTTAAAGTCATTTTTCCTTTCCCCCTTGAAAATGCCCTTAGCGTTTTTTATTTTATTTTCTTCACTCTCCACATAAGCATTATAAATTCTACTGAGATGTTTTAAACATGAACATGGTTCAGTTAAGAGAACAGCATGCTCATGTAACACACTGTTCCCATGTAATGTCCCTTAAGGCTTTCTGATTAATGTTCAGCTCTCTTCAATACAGATGTTCAATTTAATGCTTTCTAAAATCTTTCCTGTATGCCAATCTTTTAGAATTAAACTAAATCAGAGGCATGTATTACTTTAATAATAACACATTTTTTAAAAAGTTTTCTTTAAAAAGAAATTTTCACCTATAAGAAAAGCATTCAGATCCATCTTTAGAAGTAAAGATGACTCCACGCAATTCAGTCTCCCTACCTTTGCAGCTAGATCTGGCCTGAGCTTTCCACAAATTAATTCAAATCCTACTCATTTCAGTCAGTGAACCCTTCAGACCACAGTTATGTTTCACATAGGGTTCTTTTTAATGTCTGACACATTACTATCAATAGTTTTTAGTACTATAATAATAATTTTATTAAGCCAGATTATAACTTCAGTCAGAGATGGGAGAAATGCAACAAAGAGTTCAGAAGAGACACCTTTCTTAATCATTCTATTCATTCAATTGGTTTAAGCAAATGATGTCACTAAGAGATCCCTGAAATTTTAAAGGGATGCTAGACAAATGGGCTAGACAAATGGGCTTCAAACGCAATCAAATACTGACCTTCTAGCTGCTGAATGACCTGAGCTGAATGAGCTGCCTGTTCACTCTTATCTTGGAGAAGCTTTGAATTTTGATCCTTTAGGGCATCACAGGCAGAGTGCAGCTCTTGTTCAGTCTTTTGAAGACTCAAAATGTGAGAGGTCTTCTCTGCCATTTCTGTTTTGTACTTCTGCTCCAAAGCACTGTACCGGGACTGCAGTTCAGCCTGGGCTTGACCTGCCTGTTCAAGCTGTTCTAGAAGATGATGCATTTCTTCCTTCAGGTTATGGAAAGATAGTTTTCTCTCTGCCACTTCAAGTTCCATCTTTTCCATCAGAATCTTGGACTCCTGTCTTTCTGTTTCTATAGTGTTCCTTAAAGTACTCTGCTCAGCTTCTATCTGCTGTAACTGCTGGGAGAAAATCTAAGAAAAAAAGACAAAGCCTCATGAACCATAAATTCATTCTTTCATTTCAATAAGCATAGTGAAGAGTCTCTTCTAGGTGAAGCCCAGGCCTAGACACTCAGGACCAAACCTACAATTCCATAAGACCCTCTGTTTTTGCTTCTTGATACTTTTGACAGTTTCTGTTCATATATATATTTATTTGTGTCATCAGCTTTTCACTTATGTGTCTCCCAATACAAAATTAGTTCAATAAGGAAAGGGACTGTGTCTGTTTTATCATCACTGTTCTCCAGCATCTAGCATAATATATGGCATACTGAGTATGTGGTACTCAATAAATACTGAATAAATGGATCCAGTCCCTGCCCTCAAGGAACTCAGAGTTTAGTGAGAGAGTCACACTTAAACAGATCATTATAATACAAAATATTAGAGGCCATGAGAGAGATACTTATAAGGTACTAAAAGGAGCAGAGAATGGAAACTTACCATAAAGTCACACATATGTAACTATCTCCACAGTACCTATCTAGTAAGTAGCACAACTGGGATTTGAACCTGACTATTCAATGACAGCCAGAAAGGGGACTCAGGGTCAGGGTATGGGTTCTATTAGAATTGGAGATATGGGAACATGTTTCTATGCAAGACAGACAGTCGTTCTCAAGGAGAGTTGAAAATTAAGAAGAAAAGATATGACTTTCTCCAGCAGCATGCGGGACCCAGATGAACAAGCAGAGAATGTGGACCATAGCACCGATTCCACATTAGGATTTGGCTCCCTGGATGTGAAGGGGCAGGGACACAGGGAATCCAAGGGCTGGTAAAGGAGTAGTCCAAATCGCAGCTGCAGATCTATACCAGATAAGGAAAGGAGCGAGGCCAAGAAAGAACCAACATACCAGAGCAACACATGAAAGGATCAAGAAATCTTAATGAGAATGAAAGTCAGGACAGCCTAAGAAAGGGAATGACAGGATGGGCAACAGTCAGGGAATAGGATACCTGAGTTTAAGATTTTAGAACATCAGCATCCTTAATCACCTTTAAATTTAAGGGAATATTGCATGGTGGGATTATTTCAAACCAACATAAAGTTAAACAACAAAACAAACAAAGAAGGGACAGTACATAAAGCACAAGAACCATTGAAGACAGAGAAGGGGTAAACTGACAGAAAAGAAACTCCTTAGATGAAAATATGACATTCTAAAGAAACTAGGACCCTAGACCTAAAATCACAAAGGAAAAGAGCAACAATAAAAGATGTGAAATGTAAGCCTCATGAGGGAAGGAACTGTATATATTTTGATCATCATAGTATCACCACCACTTAAGCACAGGGAATTGTTGAAAGAATGAATAAATGGCATCAATTCTCTGAAGGCTTCTAACAGGATTTTATACCTGCTGCCTGGCAAACTGAAGTGGAAATGAATACTCCCAAGGCAGGTAGTAGAGAAGGCAGTACCTGGTTTCTCTGTTCGGCAGCAGTCAGCTCCTGTTGCAGCAGGTCCACAACCTGAGCACGGCCCAACAAGGCTTCTTCATGCTCCTCAAGCTTCCTCTGCAGCACCCTCAATTTCTGAGAAGAAAACGTTTAGACATAATGTGCTAACGCATGAGCATCATTATCTGCTTACCTTTCAAAATGTCAGGTAGACTTGTGTACTTAAGATTTTTAGATGTTGAGGATGACAGATTAAAGGGTCGGACACCAGCATGCCATGCTTCCTATCCAACAGCAACAAAGAATCTCCAAAAATGTCTTCTTCAGAGCACCAACAACAACCAAACTGACACAAGGAAGTCCCTGAATTAGGGAACCTTTTTAATAATTAGATATTTATTATACATATCCACTTTTAAAATTATATAGTCATGTCCTGTACCTAAATAACATAGGTACACGTATATCCCACTCACCAAAGAGAATATTCTCTATAGGCAAGAACCATTTCTCTTCTAGTTTCATGCATGGTACAGTCACTTGGTAAACATTTGTTGAATGAATAAGTCAACAATACATGTATATATTAATATACTACTTTAAAAGTGCTATATAAATTAACTTTATTTAGTGGTATATTCTGAAGAATTGCCTAGAATTTGGAAGAAGCTCAAAAACAGTTAAATGAATCAACTATGAAATACCACTGGAGGGCCTTTGGGTACCACACTGCACTACATACTAAACAGAAACAGATACTTTTGAGTTAGTCGATGATAAACTTAAAAACAATGAAGCCAATTTTCAAAAATTACTCAATGAATTAAAAATAATGAATGAGTTAATAAAAGACCTTATGGCTTCAAAATCACTGCTTTTTATCTTTAAATTTTCTAAAGTGTAAAATAGACTTCATTGTTTTTGAAGCTTTGGATCAGGTTTTCAATGCACAAAGGTAGCTACAATCAGCAAACTGAAGAGAAACCAATTTCTGACTACCACATACATTTGCCAATTAAACTCAGCTTTTGAGTAGGGACAACCTGATTAGAGGGGTAAGAGGCAAGGTAAGGGAAAATAAATAAGCAATATGCAACAGAAGAGAAGAACACCGAAAAGAAGGCAATTAATGAGCAAACCCAGACCAAGTGAAGAGCAGTGGGTAAGGGTGGAAAAGTGGCTGTGATAACTTAATTAAATGTTAACCAAAACTACAATCATTCTACTAGGTTTTAGCAACACACCTGTTGCATCTCTGTTTCCACATCTGCCTGGGTTACTAACTGAAGAAGCTCATCTTCATGAAGACGAACTTGTGTCTCAAAGCGGGCATCTTTCTCTCGGACCACCTGCTGCATGGAACTCAACTGAAGACACACACCAGAGAAACTATACAAGTTACACTCCCAGAATATCGCACAAACAAAACTCACAGACTATTCTCCAAACACAGACACTGAGAATTGATAGACAATAAGGTTTTCAAATTAAATTTTGAATGCCAAGGATGAGAATTTTGGAAGAGATAGGCTTTGATGCTAACTTCGGAATGAGAGAAAGCCTACCATCAAATTCAGAAGTCAGCCTAAACATAAAGTTTGAATAAAAACTGTATTTGCATGGTTAATAGAAGTGTTTAAATATACAAGAGGTATATTTTTAAAAGATCTAAGGAGATTAGAATATTAAAGATACAAAGTTAGATTCCTGTTAAGTCCTAGACAATTCTTTGAATATCACACTCACGCTCAAAAACTTTCAGTTTATAAATATAAACTTCAAACTAATGTATCTTTTACTCAAGATTCTCTACAACTGGAAATACAAATCTTTCTTTCAGATCTCATTTTCAAAGAATTGCTTCTACCAAAGAACTCGGTATATTTCCATCCAAATCCACACCACCTCCCCAGACAGCTATTTTCAACTGTCATTACTTTCAGGCTTCTAGATCACCCTCATTTGTAACTGGCTCTTAACAAAATGAAATGGAAATAAATTGACTGGTTGTGAGTTGCTCGGTAGCAGTGTTTTTGTTTTGTTCATAGGTTTTGTGTGTGTGTGTGTGTGTGTGTGTGTGTGTGTGTGTGTGTGTGTGTATGTGCGCGTGCGCGCCTGCTTATTCATTTCCTTAAGATCTGTGGTTAAGCATGCCAAACAGCTCTTTGCGTGTCCATTTTGCACAGGTCCTTCAACTATTGTTGATTTTTCAATTTGTGACACCTTGAACCAACCTTGGCTCTCCTTCTAGGTAGGAGAAAAAAAATCTTCATAATATCTTTGATTACCTGAATTCTGAAATCACTATGAATTTGAAATCCTGTGTTTCAAATGTATACGCATTGGACTCCTTCATGAGCCAAACACATCTACACATCCTTTCCCATAAATGTACCATATTCTTTTTCCTGAGACTTTGCTTACAGCATTCCCTACAATTGGAATACCTTTCCCCACCTTGTTGAAACTATATTATCTATCCATCATAGTTTTACCTAAATCCTGAGTTTTCCATGTAACCTTCCTTGGTTGTCACATGCAAGTAACCCCTTTCACCTCTCAAAATACTTTCAGTTTGTATTGTTGCTTGCGATGCACATTCTGAATGGCTTGTATTCTGATGGATTTGTTAATTCACATAAATGTATTAACGGATCCATCATAGTGTGTGTGTGTGTGTATGTGTGTGTGTGTGCATGTGTGTGTGTATGTGTATCTTGGCTTGCCATGTTTTAAGCCACTCGGTAAAATTATTTTGTATTTCTCCATCCTACATTGTATAAAGTGTACAAAAAAGGACACAATAAAAGCTAATAGGTAAAACTAAGGATTTTAGGATATCCAGTTTTAAATGTATACACAGCAGTAGGTTATCCATAGACAGAGAGCACCACTAATACTACAAGTTATCAATAAAGTAAACACCTAATACCCAATGGATAAGATTAGCTATTATACAAAGGCACTTGAGGGAAAAAAGAAAAAAAAATGTTTCTTAAGTCAAAAAGCATTCCCAAAGGAAAAATACGAGTGGGTGGTCAAACTGGAAATTTAGAAAAATAGAGAGAAAAAGTTGAGGATGCCAGTCCAAACGGTCTGGTCCTGGTAAGCAGAAATAACTATGAAGAAGAAAGGCACATACTGGTGCCTTTTAACATTGAATCACATAACCTATACCACTTTCTCATTACATAATCACTAAGTAATCTTCTGACTATAACTTATCATTAAGATTTTACTATAAAGAAATAATGGACCTAATCACTTGTATTTCTTTTGGTTTATCTAACAGTCTCTTTCGAACTTAGCATAAGCTCATTCCTTCCTGAAAGACAGAATCTCTGTGTGCTATTAAAACCAAGTTTCTGGGCCTGTAGATCTAAGAAACAGCCATAAATTAAGCTATGGTGTATTCATCAAGGTAAATAACACTTCTAATTTCTTCTACTATCACACCCTTCTAATTTCTACTATAATATTCTAGCTACTATACTTTCATCTACTAAAGTTTTAAAAATAGACTGTCTGAAGTGACTTGTCATGATTCTTTATTCTAATGATTCTGAGGTAGCTTCCACCCTACCTGAGCAGCTTGCTCTGCCTGTGTCTGGCTGAGCTGGGTTTGCAAAGTGCTAATGAGTTCCTCCTTCTCTTGGAGCTGTTTCTTCATCATTAAAAATTCTTCCATCTCTGTTGAACTCTTAGCAAACTGAAGACATAGAAGAAAAAAATATTTAAGCAAAAGAATTGGCACTCTTAATTCTTGGACCTCCCTTTCTCATTTGCCCTAAATACCTACCAATATCCTTCTAATTTCTGCTTAACACTGAAGGGAATTGATGTACTGTGTTTTTTTTTTTTAATTATCAAAATTATTTGTCAGAGGAAAACAGAAACAATAGCGGCAGTTGTTCAATTTCTCTGAATCCTCACATAGAACCAGACAGTACAACTAAATAATAAAATCAAAAACCCATGGACAATATTTACAATAAATTAGGAAGGTAGTACTACAAACCCCAAAATACAAGTAGGCAGAGACAAGCCACCAAAAGACTCTGGTATTAGAGTCTGTACAACAGGAAGAAGGCAGCGACAGAGCAACATCTGATGGCCTTGAGAACAGGAAAACCTCCAAATAGCCGGTAAATTCTTATTGGAAAGCACAGTTGGCCAATCTTAGAACAACAGCTTAAATTGGCAGGGCTTTCCCATTCTCCAATACTGGCTGAATGCAAGGGGTCCACAGAAAAAAGGACAAAAGTGCTAGAACAATCTGGCCCAGCTGAAGTCTCAAAACTAACTCATCAGGGCTGCCTTCCAAGACACCGATTGCACCAAGAAAAGACTTCTAGGTGTGAAATAGAAATTAAACAGAATAGCGATAACAGAAATAGAAGACAAAGGGCTATACACGTGTTATAATATTCATTATCAACTATGATATATTCATATATCAATTCATGTGGCTATCAAGGGCTTGAAATATGCTTAATGTAAATGAGAAATTTATTAATATTAGTTAATTTTAATTAACTTAAGTATAAATTATTTTTCCATTAAATACAATTGTGTTTTGATATGATTATATTTCACTTCACTTGTTGCATCACATAATATACTGCTGAATTGTTGTGCAAGTAATAAGTGTGCATGTTGCTCCTAGTGTTAACAATAAACATACCAGCTATCTAGCCAGTGGCAATGGATTGATTCCATTTAAATAATTTTTTTCCTACACACCTATGTGATGTGTTTATTAGAATACTTTATGCAGAGAGCATGAATAACAGTTGATACCTATGTAAATCATAATTGGTAATTAAAATATAAATACTTATTTTTATTGAATTATTTTTCTAGTTCAAAAATAAGTATAGACACACTTAAGTTTAAAATAAAGGTGTACTACCGATGCATAGTTCATTCCTTTTTATTTCTAAGTAGTATTCCATTGTGTGTTTAAATATTCTCCTGTTGATAGACATGTTGTTTCTAGTTTTTGGTTTCACAAGTAAAGCTGCTATGAACACGCATATACAAGTCTTTATGTGGACATGTGCTTTCATTTCTCACAGATGTAGCTTTAAAGCTGATATGTTTTTCAAAGTCAAATTAATGATTCTAAATAATTAACCAGTTTCTAAACGTGGATGCAAATATTAAAGGAAAATGATGTTTCAGCACTCAGTTCAGTTATTAGAAAGTTTCTATATATGTATGGAACAACTTGAGTATATGAATCTATTCTCTCAACTGGAAATTTTATGAAATCTAAACACAGATGAAGTATTTCCAATGAAAATTTAGCATCCAAATTGATATATAATATAAAATACACACCAAATTTCAGACTTAGTGCAGAAAAAAGATTATAAATTTACACAAAAATAATTTTATATTAATGTTAAAAGTATATTTTTAATAAATTGAACTAAATGAAATATAGTTAAAATTAAGTTTACCTGTTTCTTCTTTACCTTTTGTAATGTAGCTGCTAAAAAATTTAAAATTATACACATGACCCATATTATATTACTACTGAGCCAATTTGGTATAGACCAGAGTGAAGGGCAGGAAGAAGAAAGCCAGGAAATCTCAGAAATCCACCTGCCTTATCTTTGAACACAACACAAAAACAACAAAAGAAAAAAGTCTGTTAAATAAAAAAAGTTTTCCTGAATCAAGCCTCCTTCTAAAAGTTTAGGAAAATTAATTTCACACAAAAATAAGAAACGTAAAATGATCAAGGTCAAATCCCATCCAAAGTTATTATTAAAAAAAAGAAAACTAAGGAGCAGGTGAGAAAAGCATACGATAGGCATGCTCAAAAAACAAATCGAGTATGGATACCAAAGGGGGAAGTGGGGATGGGATGGATTGTGAGATTGGGATTGACATATATACACTACTATGTATAAAATAGCTAACTAATGAGAACCGACTGTATAGCGTAGGGAACTCTACTCAGTGCTCTGTGGTGACCTAAATGGGAAGGAAATCCAAAAAAGAGGGGATATAAGTATACATATAGCTTATTCACTTTGCTGTAGAAACTAACACTACATTGTAAAGCAACTATACTCCAATAAAAGTAATTAATTTTTAAAAAGTCAAAATTGCAATTTATTTCAACAGGTGTTAAAAAAATTAAGAAAATTATACAAGACATGAAAGAATAAAATTAAAAAATGAGAATCAGAAAAACTCAGAAATGAGGTGACAGAATTCAGGAAAACTTTGATTCTTCTGAATCAAAATGAATTCTGAAAATTCATTTCAGAAAAGAACACAAAACAAGAAGGAACACAAAAGTAAATAAACATAGAATGCCTTAAATAAGAAAAAAAAAGAAGAAACTTTTGAAAATGAAGAGGTAAAAAGGAACCAAAAGTGACAAAATGGAAGATAATCAAAGATAGAACATATGGATAATAGAAGTCCCCAAAGAAGAAAACAGACTAAATACTACAGCTATATAATTCAAGAAAACTCTTGTGAAATAAAAATGTGCAAAACCAAATATTGAAAAAGCATACTGGGTATCTACAAATACCAACCATGGATGACAAACACCAATGCACAGTCTAGTAAAATTACTAGACTTAGTGGGGAAGGAAGGAAGGGAGGGAAGAGAAGGAAAAGGAAAAAGGAAGGAAGGAAATTGATAGATTCATAGACAAATATTATAGAACTAATGTTATTAGTCATATAACAATCCATTGGGCTTTAGTGATTTGTTAACTTAATGATTATGAGGTGACTTATACCCCTACCTGTGTAGCTTGCTCTGCCTGTGCCTGGCTAAGCTGGGCTTGCAAACTGCTAATTAGTTCCTCCTTCTCCTGGAGTTCATGTTTTATCTTTTCTACTTCCATCTCTTCTTCTGTAGAACTCTTGTCATGCTGAAAACACAGGAGATAAAGTCATTTAAATAAAAGAATCTAATTTGCCCTATACAGCCATTTGATTATAGTGTTATCCAACTGATGGGAGCAAAAAATAACACCTGACCTAACAACAAGGAAGGAATCTTAGAGTTTTCCAGTTTCAGTATGGCCAAGTAGTTCCTATTAAAACCATTCTCCCTCAGATAACCACTATAAACTGGACAATATAGAAAAACAGCTATCTGAAAATGCTGGAGAGCAACCAAAAGCAGGAAGATACCAGAGGGGAGTCAATACTTGGAAGAAATGGCACCATGTTTCCCATTTTTATAGTTTTTAGTCTGAGGACAAAACCAGTCAGTGACATACAGGACTAAAACATAACAGAAAACTCAGTCTCACTGCCTTGAAGAACAAGAGGACAGAATTCAGGAAAACACAGCTGCTAAGTGAGGGGCAAAGCATCATAAAAGAGACAGTGGCAGGAAGGGGGGAGGAATTCAAATATTTGAATAATCTATTTTTTCCCAAAATCTCTTCCTTCGACTGAACCAGATTCTACCTCCCATCTGAAGTCACCACCAGCCCCTAGCCCCCAAAATGAACCTAGCCTGTTTATTGGAACCACACAGAATAATTTTACACTTTCTTCCACATAATAGTCAAGTATCTGAGGATTGCCATCATTTCTTCAACTATGCTTTCCAGAGACTATCAAGCTCTGTCATGGGTATACAATAGTTAAAGAGCTGCTGTGACTGATTGCTGGAACTTAGAAATCATTTAATCCAATGCTTTTATTTAAAACAGAGGAAGGAAATGAAGCTACAAGATGATAATTTGTTTAAGGTCTCAGAGCTTTAAAAAAAAAAGAAGGCAGAGTATAAAATGGATGATTTAAAAATCTAACAACATAGCAAAGGGAAAAGTTAAAAGAAACAAAGCTACATGGGGAGAGACAGGTTGGTGCTACCACAGCCAGGGGGAAGAAAGAATAATGAGAGGAAAAAAACAAAAAGTAAGAAAAGAAGAATCAAAATGAATACATTAGTTGAGAAGAGTAAGAGAAGCTTCTAAAATAAGCTTTGAGAAGTTAAATAAGGCTATCAATTAAGGAAAAGTAATATCTTCTGAGCATTACACCCAGGAAGGAAAGACGAACCACAGTACTAGTGAGCTAACTAGTGACCCCAAAGGTTGTGCCTAGAGAATTGATTAAAATCTCATTTCCCAAGAACTAAAATCATTGTGAATAAGAATACCAGTGGGTCAAAAACTAAAACAGGATGAAATCTAAGAAAAAATGAAAAGGTTTCTTATGTAGAGTTACATCTAAGCCAACTGGTAATGTGTACTGTGATGTGCTGGCCTCTCTGTATTCTATACCAAACTCTCCAAACAACTGAAGTTTCTTGTTCTCTAACTAGCTGGCTGAATGTGAATATTTGGGGTTTAACCATAGAGGAAAGGTAATAATAACAAGTATTAGGACAATGCTCTATTCCTCAAAAGGCATAGGCACTTTCCTCACTCCTCTCTCCATCCCCAACCTTGAACGTTTTTGTTGGTGGCAGGCATAAACCTACAAAGCATCACTTAGAGGAGCCCAAAGTAATCTAGCTCATTAAGCCACAATGCATGAAACTTTAATATACTATTATGTGGCCATAAAGACAAAGAATATTCTGTATCAAGTCACTGAACTAAAGAATTTCAGAGGTGGGAGAAACCTTAGAGTTCACCTAGTTTAATCTTCTAACTAAAGATAGAACTCCTCCAAAAGCTATGTGCCTCTCCTACTTAAATGCCTCAATTTAATTTTTTTTCTTCCTGTTAGCCTTTTTAACTCCCTGAAAGTCTAGGTCACAACTAATATTTAATTTCCATATGTTCTGTTGGCCTTTTATTCTGTGTTTGGCCCACAGCCCAGCTAGACTGCAAGCTCAAAAAGAAAGGACAGTATTGGGGACTTCCCTGGTGGTCCAGTGGCTAAGACACTGAGCTCACAATGGAGGGGGCCTGGGTTCGATCCCTGGTCAGGGAACTAGATCCCACATGTCACAACTAAGAGTTTGCATGCCACAACTAAAGATCCTGCATGCCGCAAATAAAAGATCCCACATGCCACAACGAAGATCCCATGTGCTGCAACTAAGACCCAGCACAGCCAAATAAATAAATAAAATTTTTTTTTTTAAAAAAGGACTGCACTGGGCTTCCCTGGTGGCGCAGTGGTTGAGAGTCCGCCTGCCGATGCAGGGGACACGGGTTCGTGCCCTGGTCTGGGAAGATCCCACATGCCGTGGAGCGGCCAGGCCCGTGAGCCATGGCCGCTGAGCCTGCGCATCTGGAGCCTGTGCTCCGCAATGGGAGAGGCCACAACAGTGAGAGGCCCGCGTACCGCAAGAAAAAAAAAAAAAGGACTGCATTTAGTGCTGTATTACTTTAGCTTCATAAATTTTTGTGATTAGTGAAGATCTGCTATAATGAGAGCCTTTTTCTACTCAGAAAATGTGTATTATACCCAGTCACCATACCTTGGAGAGTTGCTCCTCTGACTGAGGTTCTGTGGACAGAACAGTCCCTCCTTGTGCCTTCATCTCTTCTATGTGTTTATGCAAAGAAGTTAATTTGGCCTTAGCATGAAGTTTTAGTTTTTTAATTTTGTTATCAGCAGCTTTTCTTTCTTCCTGTCAGAGAACAATGATGGTAAATACACAAATGCTTATTCATCACTTATCCAGCATATAACAAGTTATTCTCAGTAGGCATCATCTTGGACTAGTAGGGAAATCAGATTCTCTAATAATCTAAGTGAAGAAAAAAATCAAAGTGACTGTTATGTCTTTTATCAAGTGCTTGGCAAGGAAGGACAATGGTACCTGTAGAATTTCATCCTTCTGCTGTAGTTGAGCATCCTTCTGTCCAATGATTTCTTTTAGTTCCTGCACCAACTGCTCTGCATAAGCCAGGCGCTCCAGAACATCCTCTTGTGTTCTATCATTAAATTCCATGTCAGATTCTTGGGGTAATTCCTGGTATTTAGACAAAAAGTTGCCAATTTACAAGGGAAAAGGTATCAGCTTCCAAACAGGAGGTCCTTCATTGTAACTTTATCTTATGTCTTGTCCAACTCATATCCTTACTTAAGAAATCTTTCCAAGGAGATGAGAACCCAGGGGCAGGGTATGGGTTGGAGGAAAGGAGGAGCCTTAGTTGTCAAGAATGGGGCTTGGCTTATGTAAATCTTGTAGCCTAGTGGTAAAATTCCCGGGGACTGAATGCCCTGGGCTGTGGAAGTCCTCCAGAGATGTTGGTTGGATATTATTATAAGAGTTGTTTGGAGGGGCTGAGAGTTGTGGAAAAGGAGGGCGTGTGGAGGATGGTGGAGGGTGGAGGAGGGGGAATGCGTAGGGAGGGGGAGCAAAGTGAGCATGTGTGTACACTGTAAGGCGTCTAAGGCTGTGCAGGGATGGACAGGGACACGCTCATACTTACCTGGCAGAGGAAATAAAAATTTTAAAAATTTTAGATTTTAAAAAGAAATCTTTCCAATAATAACTACCCAATATTAGTTATTACCCAATATTATTATTAACCAATAATTATTATCATAGCCATTGCAATATATATTAAGTATTTTGTAAATGTTAACTATTTTACAAACATTATCTCATTTACAGTCTTATCATACTAATTTTACCAAAGAGAAAAATAAAGGGAAGCAAAGATCACAAAACATTTAGTGGAAGAGCTCAAAATTTAAAATTAAGAGAGTAGTTGAATAAAATTCTCTTAATCACCAGGGAATACTGCTTGTCTTTCAAGAAAGTGAAAGGACTTTTTTTGAGTCCTATGTGACCTTCAAAAAATACAATACAGACTATAAGAGAAGTGATAGATGAATTTACAATAGCAAACAGATGGTCTGAAACCCAAAAGGTGCTCCAGTTCCACCATTTGTTGTTTCAAACCTTTCCTATGAAACAGGAATACATATCTGAGGAGTTAAAATAATCTAGCACTAAGTAAGCCCCAGGGGGACAAATGAGGACAATCTTTCTAATCTCATCCAGGACTTGATTCCCATTACTGTGTCTCACAGGCTACAAACTTACAGGAAAAGGATAATTTACGAAGTCTCAATATTTTTCTTAATCTTCTCTTCCACCTAGCACAAGGAAGGCTGCTCACACCCTTCTACCTTAAATTCTTATCCTCAGAAGAACACGGAACATATTTCTCATTAGTTTAATTCAGAACAGAGCTACTCACAGGTTCTAAGGAAGCCCTCATATTCTCATCAGTTTCATCTCCTGATAATTCATGCAAAACAACATTTGCTAATCCTGACAATCGGCTCAGCATTTCTGCAAGAAAAGAAAACAAAAGAATCAGTCAGATACATGCTTCTCCTATGATGGTAACTATCATTTATAAGTTAAATAAGAAAACTGTGCATGTGATATATATTAGACACAGACTACATCAGGATGATGTCTTTAAAAAGGCATTTCAGTATGTACACTGTAGTCAAACACTGTTCTTTTCAGTGACAACTACACAGAGATTTTAATCACCATCACTAATGTTTTAAAAATGAAATACATAATTGTTTAGTGGAAAATAATACACCTTACAGGTTATCTTTAATGCCTTTTTTTTCATCATAATTTCATTGGCAAACATGGAGTTCTAACTATTCCTTCCCCTGCCAGACTATTATTCACTTCTGATCTGTCATATACACCCCATAGTTCAGCAAAATTTTTCTTTTTTTTTTTTTTTTTTTGCGGTACGCGGGCCTCTCACTGTTGTGGCCTCTCCCGTTGCGGAGCACAGGCTCCGGACACGCAGCCTCAGCGGCCATGGCTCACGGGCCCAGCCGCGGGGCATGTGGGATCTTCCCAGACCGGGGCACGAACCCATGTCTCCTGCATCGGCAGGCGGACTCTCAACTACTGCGCCACCAGGGAAGTCCAAAATTTTTCTTTTTTATGTGCCTCATGAACCTGTTCTTTCAGGAAGCTTTCTCAGTAAACCATGTGGTTTCACTAAAATTTAAATGTAATCCTTGTTCAAAACATATAGCATTAAATGCATACATTAGAAAAAAAGGAAGAATGACTAAAATCAGTAACCTATGCTTCTTCTGTAGGAAATTTGAAAAAGAAGAGCAAATCAAAACAAATTTAAGCAGAAAAAAGAAAATTAATATTAGGGCAGAAATTAATAAAATTGAAAATAGAAAAATAAAGAAAATCGGCAAAACTAAAAGTTGATTCTTTGAAAACATGAATAAAATACATAAAGCTTGGTCAGACTGACAAACAAAAAGAGAGAAGACACAAATTGTCAATATCAGATATGAAACAGGAGAGAGACATCACTACTGACCTACCATACATTAAAAAGTAATAAAGGAACACTACAATAACTCTATACCCATAAATTCATCAACATAGATGAAACAGGCCAATTCCTTGAAAGATAACAAGCCACCAAAACTCACTCAACTCACCTGAATACACACACACACACACACACACACACACACACACTCACACACATGCAAGCACACATACCATTTCTCTCTCTCTTCCTTTTTCCTTCATTATTTATTTAATCATTCATTCAGATCAGTGTCACTTGCTAGTCCATAAACTCCTTAAAAGTGAGAATATTAATGTTTTGATAGGAAAAATCAAAATAAACTGGATTATCATAGCATTATTATAAGCAATTATGCTGAGTGACAAAATATTATTCGGCTTTTAAAATCCTCAGCAGGAAGAAATGTAAAAGCTATTGCACAAAATAAGCACTTGAATAAAACTAGTCTCTGCTACAGTTTTCTTCCACTCAGTAACAGTGTTTAGGGCAGCCATGGTCATTAATTAAGAAATGGCAAGACCTTTGTTTCTATAACAGGTTACTTAGATAAGCAGCATATAGCATTTGGAAAAGACGTGTGAAACAGGAAAGGAAGAGAAAACCACTAGGAGGGCAACATAGGACCATATAAAATTACATATATAATTACTGAAAGGGAAACACAAAGTCATATATAAGTGCATAGCGACATAATAATCAGTCACTCATCAGGTTATGAGACTCACAACTACAGTCAGCTAAAAAACAAACAAAACTCACCAGGACACAGACTCTAAACTTTCTTTTTAGCTCTAGACATTCAATTTTCTATAGTAATCATTAAAGAAGGAAATGAACACTATAACTAAAGAGTCTTTTTTAGGCACAGAAATGTGTACTAATCAAATAGTCATAACAGAACCTAACATATCAAGCAGAAGCACTTTATCTTCAAATTTTTCAGACTCTGTTGGGAATAAGCAAAAGGAAAGAAAAGAAAAACAACCGATAGGACTCTGAGAAGATGGTAATAGCAGATAGCATAGCTTTTGGATCTTCCTAAATTCCCACATAAAAACAGACAAAGCAATTAGATAACAAAATTAAAAACCCATGGACAGCCTTTACCAAAACGAACAAGCAAACAAATAAAATGAGGCAAAGTTTCCCACAAACTCCAAAATAAACATGGATATAGAAAAAACACCAAAAGCCACAAGATCTGTGTATCACTGTTGTCCATGCAGGAGGAATAAAGGGAAGCAAAGGGTAGCAGAATGTGCCACTCACTCCAAAATATGTCACTTGGCAGAAGGATTATGTTGGGCTAAAGCACTTGAAAAACAGCAGGTACAAGTAGGGTGTGCTGATCTCCCATTTTTCTCCCTGAAAGGAAGAGATAAAACACCCATATGGAAGATGTTCTCTCTCTACCAGGAAGAAAAGTGATATTGTTGTCTCCAGGGATGGGAGCTGAAGCCAAAAGAAATCTGTAAAAACAAACCTTGTAAACTAACACTTATCTCCCAAGTCATTGCTCTATGATTAATGACCTCCTTCTGTTGTCTCATTTTCACAATTTACTACTGTTTGACCAACTCATTGTACAGATGTTAGATTCTAACTGCTTCTTTGGGTCTTCATTTCCTTATAAGGGCTCCCATGCCACATAAAGCTGATATTAAATAAATTTGTATGCTTTTCTCCTGTTAATCTTTCCTATATCAATTTAATTCTCAGACCTAGCCAAAAACCCTTAGAGAACAGAGGCAAAATTTTATCTCCCCTATAGAAACTGTAAGAGCACAACAGACCTAATACCAAGAGAACCACAAAAAATCCAGTGGGTATTCACTGGAAAATGTGTCCAACCAATTCAAGAACAGTAGTTGGAAAAGGGAAATGCATCCCCACTCCAACAACAGGTAAGTACAAGAAACCTGCAAGGTCTGAAGTGGCTAAGGCAGCGCAGGCCACATTAATTCTCCAACCGATGAGCCAGGGATCTTTTTCAGAATAGGGCCTCCACTGAGGAGAATTTTCTGAGAAAAATTTGAAAATTAAGTCCTTACCTTTCAATAATTACTTTAAAAGTAAATGGATTAAATTTTCCAATCAAAAGACATCGTGGCTGAATGGATTAAAAGAACAAGATCCAACTATATGCTGTCCACAAGAGACTCACTTGATCTCTAATGATAACACACAGGCTGAAAGTGAAGGGATAGAAAAAGATATGCCATGAAAATAGTAACCAAAAGAAAGCAGGGGTAGCTGTACTTATAACAGACAAAAAAGACTTCAAGTAAAAAACTGACCAAGAGACAGAGAAGGTGTTTATATAATGACAGGGGAGATCAATTATTACATAACAGGATATGAACTTGTAAGTCTATAACAGGATATAACACTTGTGAATATATATGCACCCAAAATTAAAGCACCTAATTATATTTAGCAAATTTTAACAGAATTGAAGGGAGAAACAGGTAGCAATACAATAACAGTAGGAGACTTAAATATCCCACTTTCAACAATGGATAGATCATCCAGACACAAAAGCAATAAGGAAACACTGGACTTGAACAACACGTTATACAGAAAAGACCTAACAAACATATATAGAGCATTCCATCCAACAGCAGTAGAACATGCACTTTTTTCGAGTGCATATGTAACATTCTTTAGGATAGATCATATGTTGGACCACAAAACAAGTCTTAACAATCTTAAGAAGACTGAAATCACATTGAGTATCATTTCTTAACACAATGGCATGAAACTAGAAATCAATAACAAGAGGAAAAATTGAAAATTCACAAACGTGAAAATTAACACTCTGAAAAAACAACAGGTCAAAGAAGAAATCAAAAGGGAAATCAAAAACTATCTTGAGGCAGATGAAAATGAAAACATGACATATCAAAACTTATGGGATGTAGGTCTAAGAGGGAAGTTTTTTTGTTTGTTTTTTTATTATTATTATTTTAACATCTTTACTGGAGTATAATTGCTTTACAATGGTGTGGTATTTTCTGCTTTAAAACAAAGTGAATCAGCTATACATATACATATAACACCATATCTCTTCCCTCTCTCGTCTCCCTCCCATCCTCCCCATCCCACCGCTCTAGGTGGTCACAAAGCCCCAAGCTGATCTCCCTGTGCTATGTGGCTGCTTTCCACTAGCTATCTATTTTACGTTTGGTAGTGTATGTATGTCCATGCCACTCTCTCACTTCATCCCAGCTTACCCTACCCCCTCCCCGTGTCCTCAAGTCCATTTTCTATGTCTGCGTCTTTATTCCTGTCCTGCCCCTAGGTTCTTCAGAACCTTTTTTTTTTTTTTTTAGATTCCATATATATGTGTTAGCATACAGAATTTGTTTTTCTCTTTCTGACTTACTTCATTCTGTATGACAGACTCTAGGTCCATCCATCTCACTACAAATAACTCAATTTCATTTCTTTTTATGGCTGAGTATTATCCCATTGTATATATGTGCCACATCTTCTTTATCCATTCATCTGTCAATGGACACTTAGGTTGCTTCCATGTCCTGGCTCTTGTAAACAGAGATGCAATGAACATTGTGGTATATGACTCTTTTTGAATTATGGTTTTCTCAGGGTATATGCCCAGTAGTGGGATTGCTGGGTTGTATGGTAGTTCTACTTTTAGTTTTTTAAGGAACCTCCATACTGTTCTCCATAGTGGCTGTATCAATTTACATTCCTACCAGCAGTGCAAGAGGGTTCCCTTTGCTCCACACCCTCTCCAGCATTTATTGTTTGTAGATTTTTAAATGATGGTCATTCTGACTGGTGTGAGGTGACACCTCATTGTAGTTTTGATTTGCATTTCTCTAATGATCAGTGATGTTGAGCATCCTTTCATGTGTTTGTTGGCAGTCTGTATATCTTCTTTGGAGAAAGAAGGTCTTCTGCCCATTTTTGTTTAGGTCTTCTGCCCATTTTTGGATTGGGTTGTTTGTTTTTTTGTTATGGAGCTGCATGAGCTGCTTGTAAATTCTGGAGATTAATCCTTTGTCAGTTGCTTCATTTGCAAATATTTTCTCCCATTCTGAGGGTTGTCTTTTGGTCTTGTTTATGGTTTCCTTTGCTGTGCAAAAGCTTTGAAGTTTCATTAGGTCCCATTTGTTTATTTTTGTTTTTATTTCCATTTCTCTAGGAGGTGGGTCAGAAAGGATCTTGCTGTGATTTATGTCATAGAGTGTTCTGCCTATGTTTTCCTCTAAGAGTTTGATAGTTTCTGGCCTTACATTTAGGTCTTTAATCCATTTTGAGACTATTTTTGTGTATGGTGTTAGGGAGTGATCTAATCTCATATTTTTACATGTACCTGTCCAGTTTTCCCAGCACCACTTATTGAAGAGGCTGTCCTTTGTCCACTGGACATTCCTGCCACCTTTATCAAAGATAAGGTGTCCATATGTGCATGAGTTTATCTCTGGGCTTTCTATCCTGTTCCATTGATCTATCTTTCTGTTTTTGTGTCAGTACCATACTGTCTTGATTACTGTAGCTTTTTAATATAGTCTGAAGTCAGGGAGCCTGATTCCTCCAGCTCCGTTTTTCATTCTCAAGATTGCTTTGGCTATTCAGGGTCTTTTGTGTTTCCATACAAATTGCGAAATTTTTTGTTCTAGTTCTGTGAAAAATGCCAGTGGTAGTTTGATAGGGATTGCATTGAATCTATAGATTGCTTTGGGTAGTAGTCATTTTCACAATGTTGATTCTTCCAATCCAAGAACATGGTATATCTCTCCATCTATTTGTATCATCTTTAATTTCTTTCATCAGTGTCTTATAATTTTCTGCATACAGGTCTTTTGTCTCCTTAGGTAGGTTTATTCCTAGATATTTTATTCTTTTTGTTGCAATGGTAAATGGGAGTGTTTTCTTGATTTCACTTTCAGATTTTTCATCATTAGTATATAGGAATGCCAGAGATTTCTGTGCATTAATTTTGTATCCTGCTACTTTACCAAATTCATTGATTAGCTCTAGTAGTTTTCTGGTAGCATCTTTAGGATTCTCTATGTATAGTATCATGTCATCTGCAAACAGTGACAGCTTTACTTCTTCTTTTCCAATTTGGATTCCTTTTATTTCTTTTTCTTCTCTGATTGCTGTGGCTAAAACTTCCAAAATTATGTTGAATAAGAGTCGTGAGAGTGGACAACCTTGTCTTGTTCCTGATCTTAGAGGAAATGGTTTCAGTTTTTCACCACTGAGAATGATGTTGGCTGTGGGTTTGTCATATATGGCATTTATTATGTTTAGGTAAGTTCCCTAAGAGGGAATTTTATAGCAACAAATGCCAACCTTTAAGAAAAGAAATATCTCAAATAAACAACGTAACTTTACACCTTAAGGAACTAGAAAAAGAAGAACAAACTAAGCTGAAAGTTAGCAGAAGGAAGGAAATAACCAAGATCAGAGCAGAAATAAATGAACTGAAGAGTATAAAAATAATAGAAAAGATTGATGAAACTAAGTGATTTTCTATAAAGATAAAATTGACAAACTGTTAGGTATATCAACTAAGAAAGAAAGGAGAAAATTCAAATAAAAGTATATGTGAAAGAAAAAGAGGGGCTCTCCTGGTGGCACAGTGGTTAAGAATCCACCTGCCAATGCAGGAAGAACCCACATGCAGTGAAGCAACTAAGCCCATGTGCCACAACTACTGAAGCCTGAGCGCCTAGAGCCCATGCTCCACAACAAGAGAAACCACCACAATGAGAAGCCCATGCACCACAATGAAGAGTAGCCCCCACTTGCCGCAACTAGAGAAAGCCCGCACACAGCAACAAAGACCCAACACAGCCAAAAATAAATACATAAAGAAAAGACAGTAAGATGGATATCACAGAAATACAAAGGATCATAAGAGACTACAATATACAATTATATGCCAAAAAATTGGATAACCTTGAAGAAATGGATAAATTTCTAGAAACACACAACCTACCAAGACTCATTCATGAAGAAATAGAAAATCTGAAGAGACCAATAACAGTAAGAAATGGTAATCAAAAACCTCTTAACAAAGAAATGTCCAGGACCTGGTGGCTTCACTGGTGAATTCTACCAAATGTTTAAAGAAGAATTAATGCCAATCCTTTTCAAACTCTTCCCAAAAATCAAAGAGGAGGGAACACTTTCAAATACATCTTACAAGACTAGCGTTACCTGATAATGAATCCATACGAGGACACTACAGGAAGAGAAAATTACAGCCCTATGTCCCTGATGAACATAGATGCAAAAATTCTCAACAAAATACTAAAAGATCAAATTCAGCTTCACACTAGCAGGACCATACACCATGATCAGGTAGAATTTATTCCTTGGATACAAGGATGGTTCAACATCCACAAATCAATTAATGTGATACACCACATCAACAAAATGATGGATAAATATCATAAAATCATCTGAATAGATGCAGGAAAAGCATTTGACAAAATCCAACACTCTTTCATGATAAAAACTGAACAAGTTAGATACAGATGGGATGTACCTCAACATAATAAGTTTATATACGACAAGACCACAGCTAACATCATACTCAATGGTGAAAAGCTGAAAGCTTT
Source organism: Aethalodelphis obliquidens (assembly GCF_003676395.1). NCBI lineage: Eukaryota > Metazoa > Chordata > Mammalia > Artiodactyla > Delphinidae > Aethalodelphis > Aethalodelphis obliquidens. Next base: position 67,239,624 of record NW_020837945.1, read on the forward strand.
TCCTCTAAGATCAGAAACAAGACAAGGATGCCTATTCTCACCACTTCTACTCAGTATAGTACTGGAATTCCTAGGGAGAGTATTTAGGCAAGAAAAATAAATAAAAGCCATCCAAATCAGAAAGAAAGAAGTAAAATTGTCTCTGCAGAAGACATGATCTTACAAAGAGAAAACTCTAAAAATCCACGAAAAGGCTGTTAAAACTAATAAATGAACTCAGTAAAGTCAAAGGATACAAAATCAGTATACAAAAGTTATTGTTTTTATACACTAACAATGAGCTAGCCAAAAAAATAATTAAGAAAACAAAACAAAACAAAACAAACAAAAAAAGAAAACAACCCCATGTTTAATAGCACCAAAAATAATAATAAAGTACTTAGGAATAAATTTAACGAAGGAGGTGAAAGATCTGTGCACTGAAAACTATAAAACATTGGTGAAAGAGATTAAAGAAGACACAAATAAATACAACGATATCCTGTGTTCATGGATTAGAAGAGTTAATATTGTTAAAATGTACCTACCACTCAAAGCAATGTACAGAGTCAGCACAATCCTTATCAAAACTCCACTGGCTTTTTTCACAGAAATAGAAAAAAAAATCCTAAAATCATATAGAACCACAAAAGACCCTGAAAGGCCAAAGCAAGGAAGATCAATTCATCATCAAAGAAGGTGCCAAGTATAGACAACGAGTAAAGGACAGTCTATTCAATAAATGGTATTGGGAAAACTGGATATCCACATGCAGAAGAATAAAATTGGACCCTTATCTGACACCACATACAAAAATTAACTCCAACTTGGTTAAAAACTCGAACATAAGACCTGAACTGTAAAACTAGTGGAAGAAACACAGAAAAAAGGCTTCTCGACATTCGTGTGGGCAATTATTTCTTGGCTATGATCCCAAAAGTGCAGACAACAAAAGCAAAAATAGAAAAATGAGATTCCATCAAACTAAAAAGCTTCTGCATAGCAAAGGAAACAATGAAGAGACAAACTACGGAATGGAAGAAAATATTTGGAAACCACACACCTGATAAAGGATTAATATCCAAAATATATAAGTAACTCTAACAACTTAATAGCAAGAAAACAAATAACCCAATTTTTTAAATGGGCAAAGGATTTAGATAGACGCTTCTCAAAAGAAGACATACAAATGGTCAACAGGTATATGATAAATGCTCAACATCACTAATCATCAAGAGAATGCAAATCAAAATCACAACATCACCTCACACCTGTTAGAAAGGCTATTATCAAAAAGACGAAAGATAACAAGTGTTGGCCAGGATGTGGAGAAAAAGGCATGCTTGAACACTGTTGGTGGGAATGTAAACTGGCATGGCCATTATGAAAAACATATGGAGGTTCTACAAAAAACTAAAAATAGAACTACCATCTGATCCAGCAATTCCACTTCTGGGTATATACCTAAAGGAAGTGAAATTAGTATCTTGAGGAGATATCTGCACTCCCATGTTCACTGCAGCATTATTCACAACAGCTAAATTACAGAATCAACCTAAGTGTCCACTGACAAATGAATGGATAAAGAAAATGTATACAGTATATACACACAATGGAATATTATTCAGTCCTAAAAAAATAAGGAAATCCTGCCATTTGTGAAAACATAGATGAACCTAGAGGACATTATGCGGAATGAAATAAGCCAGGTACAGAAAGACAAGTACTGCATGATCTCATCTATATATGGAATCTAAAAAAGTCAAACTCAAGGAAGCAGAGAGTAGAATAGTGATTGCCAGGTAGTAGAGGATAGGGGAAATGGGGAGATATTTGTTAAAGGGTACAAAATTTCAATTATGCCAGATGAATAATGTCTGGGAATCTAATGTACAGCATGGTGACTACAGGCAGTTTGCTAAGAGAGTAGATTTTAAATATTCTCACCTCCAAAAAAAAAAGGTAACTACATAAGATGATAAATATATTAATTAGCTTGACTGTGGTAATCATTTAACAATGTATACATATATCAATACATCACTAACACCTTAAATATATATATTTTTGTCAATTACACCTCAAAGAAGCTTAAAAAAATGATTAATATCTACTTCCAATATTGACACCTACTTAACAAAAATTAACGGGTAAGTATTAATTGCTAAATGAATGTAGAGCACCTAACAGTATAGCAGAGCACAAACCGTAGGTATATGACAGAAATGTGTATCATATTTACTTTTACAAAAGAAAAATTAAACTTTGATATTCTTACCATTTTCTATGATGCAAACTTTGGTGAACACACACACACAGGTATATATGTGATTTCTTCATATGAATTAAAACAAATAAATTTATCAATTATCCCCCAACAAAAATAGAAAAACCCAGAAATGAAGCAGAAACACAAGAAATAATTTAAAATTAAAAAAATATTTTGGAAATAAAGATGAAACTAAAGGGAATAAGTATACGAATAATCACAACAAAGATTGCCTTAAAAAAAAAGAAAGTTGAAATGAAGGATAATTTTAAAAATCAAAAAGAAATTCGCCATAAATTAAACATGTAACTACTTTGTGACCCAGTAATTTTACTCCTAGGCATTTATCTCAGAGCAATGAAAACTTAAATTCACCCATAAACCTATACATGAATGTTCTTAGCAGCTTTAGTTTTAAGTACCCCAAACTGGAATCAGCAAGGATGTCCTTCAACAAGTAAATGGTTAAATAAACTATGGTACAGGCATAGCTCGTTTTATTGAGCTTTGCTTTATTGTACTTTGCAGATATTGATTGCATTTTTTACAAATTGAAGGTTTGTGGCAACTCTGTGTTGAGCCAGTCTACTGGTACCATTTTTCCTATAGCACTTGCTCACTTCATATCTCTCTGTGTCACATTTTGTTAACTCTCGCACTATTTCAAGCCTTTTCACTATTCTTATATTTATGGTGGTCTGTGATCTTTGATGTTATTGTAATTGTTGTGGGGCACCATGAACCACACCCTTATCAGGTGGTGAACTTAATCAATAAATGCTGTATGTGTCCTAACTGCTCCACCCACCAGCCGTTCCCGCCTCTCCCTCTCCTTGGGCTTCCCTATTCCCCGAGACACAACAGTATGGAAATTAGGCCAATTAATAATCCTACAATGGCTTCTAAGTGTTCAAGTGAAAGGAGGAGTCACACGTTTCTCACTTTAAATCAAAAGCTAGGAGTGATTAAGCTTAGTGAGGAAGGGAGGTCAAAAGCCCAGAAAGGACGAAAGGCCTCTTGCGCTAAACAGCCATGTTGTCATTGCAAAGGAAAATTTCTTGAAGGAAATTAAAAGTGCTACTCCAGTGAACTCACAATGATAATAAAGCAAAAGAGCCTTATTGCTGATGTGGAGAAAGTTTCAGTGGTCTAGATAGAAGATCAAATCAGCTACAACATTCCCTTAAGCCAAACCCTAACCCAGAGCAAGGCCCTAACTCCCTTCAATTCTGTGAAGGCTGAGAGAGGTGAGGAATCTGCAGAAGAAAAGTTTGAAGTTAGCAGAGGTTGGTTCATGAGGTTGAAACAAGGTGAAACAGCAAGTGCTGATGTAGAAGCTGTAGCAAGTTATCTAGAAGATCTAGCTAAGATAATTAGTGAAGGTGGCTACACTAAACAACAGATTCTCAGCGTAGACAAAACAGCCTCCTATTGGAAGAAGATGCCATCTAGGATTTTCATAGCTAGCGAGAAGTTAATGCCTGGCTTCAAAGCTCAAAGGACAGTGTGACTCTCTTGTTAGGGGTTAATGCAGCTGGAGACTAAGTTGAAGCCAATGCTCATTTACCATCCTGAAAATCCTAGGGCTCTTAAGAATGATGTTAAATCTACTCTGCCTGTGCTCTATAAATGGAAAAACAAAGTCTGGATAACAGCACGTCTGTTTACAACATGGTTTACTGAATATTTAAGCCCACTGTTGAGACCTACTGCTCAGAAAAAAAGCTCCTGGTTATCCAAGAGCTCTCATGGAAATGTATAATGAGATTAATGTTGTTTTCATGCCTGCTAACAAAACATCCATTCTGCAACCCAAATTCTTTTTGAAATTACCCAGGAGTAATTTCAATTCTCAAGTCTTATTACTTAAGAAATACATTCCCTAAGGCTATAGCTGTCATAGATTCCTCTGATGGATTTGGGCAAAGTAAACTGAAAACCTTCTGGAAAGGACTGACCATTCTAGATTCTGCTAAGAACATTCATGCTTCACGAAAAAAGGTAAAAATATTAACATTAACAGGAGTTTGGGAGAAGTCAAGCCCAACCCTCACTGATGACCTCTGAGAGGTTCGAGACTTTGGTGGAAGAAGTAACTGCAGATGTGGTGGAAACAGCAAGAGAACTAGAATTAAAAGTAGAGGCTGAAGATGTGACTGAATTGCTGCAATCTAAGGATAAATCTTTAAAGGACGAGGAGTTACTCCTTCTAGATGAACAAAGAAAGTGGTTTCTTGAGATGGAATCTACTCCTGGTGAAGATGCTACAAAGACTGTTGAAATGACAGCAAAGCATTTAGAATATTACATAAACTTAGTTAACAGAGTAGCGGCAGGTTTGAGAGGATCAACTCCAATTTTCAAAGAAATTCTACTGTGGGTAAAATGCTATCAAACAGCACTGCATGTTACAGAGAATTTGTTCATGAAAGGAAGAGTTAATCGATGCAGCAAACTTCAATGTTGTCTTATTTTTAAAAACTGCCACAACCATTCCAACTTTCAGCAACTACCACCCTGATCAGTCAGCAGCCATGAACATCAAGGCAAGATCCTGTATCTACCAGCAAAAAGATTACAACTTGCTGAAGGCTCAGATGGTAGCATTTTTCATGATAAAGCACTTTTTAATTAAGGTATGTATATTTTTTAGACATAATGCTATTTCACACTTAAAAGACTACAATATAGTGTAAATGTAATTTTTATATGCACTGGGAAACCAAAAAATTTGTGTGACTCACTTTATTGATATTAGCTTTATTGCAGTGGTCTGGAACTGAACCCACAATATCTCCAAGGTATGCCTGTACATACATACCATGGCATACTACATAGCAATAAACAGGAACAAGCTACTGATACACCTAACAATTTAGATGAATGAATCTCCAGGAAATCATGCTGAATGAAAAAGAAAAAGCCAGTTCCAAAAGGTTACATGCTATATAATTCCACATTTACAGAATATTTTGAAATGACAAAATTTTAGAAATGGAGGACAGATGAATGGTTACCAGTGCTTAGGGAGAAGCTGAAGGTGAGAGGGTAGGAGGTGGTTATAATTATAAAACGGCAACACAAGGTATCCTTGTGGTGTTAGAACTGTTCAATATCTTAATTATGGTGGTGGATACAGGAACCTACACATAGGTGATAAAATTTTATAGAACTTAACATACATGTATACAAATAAAATTGGGGAATGTATTATCAGCATCCTGGTTGTGATATTATACAATAGTTTTCTAAAATGTTACCACTGAAGGAAACTGAACAACGCATACAAGGTTTCTCTCTATATTATTTATTAGAATTGCATGTGAATCCACAATTACCTCAATTTAAAAAATAAAAAGATTAAACTAAATGTGATATCTTACGATAATACCGTGGAACAGAAAAGGACATCAATGGAGAAATGAGTAAAATCCAAAGTATGGAGTTTAGTTAATAGTAACGCATCAGTGTTGATTTCTTAGTTTTGACAAATGCACTTTTCCACTGTAACATGCTAACATTAGAGAATACTAGGTGAGAGATATACTGAATTCTGAACTATCTTTGCATATTTTCTATAGTAAATTTAATATTGTTCCTAATGCTTTGTTTCTCTTAAAAAATTCAAAGAAATAAATAGTAAAGAAGGAATCAAGAGAAAGTGATAAATATTGCAGATAAGCAATGAGGATAATAGGATCCCCGAAAAAGAAAACCAAAGCAAAGGTACAGAACAAACGCAAAAAACAAAAGCCAAGAGCACTTATCTGAAATTTTAAAAGATCTGAAGTTACATACTGAAAGAAGCCACCAGATACCTGAGAATATCAACCCAGAATGACCAACAAGACATTCTAGTAAAATTAATGGACTTAAAAGAATTCTTTGAGGTTTAGGCTGAAATGTGACTTACAAGCAAAAAAAAAAAAAAAGACTATGGTCAGACTTTTCAACAGCAATGCTTTGCCAGAAAAAAAAATGGAGTTACAGACTTGAGATATTTAAGGAAAGAAAATGTGAGCTAAGGATTTTATTTTCAGAAAAAATGACCTTCAGATATAAAGAGCACAGACAGAATGTTACAAACTTGCAAGAAAATTAATGAAAAATTTTCCCAGGAGTCTTTCCTAAGGCATCTATTAGAGAAAAAGCTTGAGATAACCAAAATGACTAAAGAAACATCATCATAAGGACTGGTGTGAGCACTAAATATATTACTCATAGAACTAAGACTGGGATGGAGACAGCATAGTATTTAATGATTATATGCTCTGACAACATATAGGGCTCCAATTTTTAAAAAATGGGGAAAATGTAAATAGCACATACAAAAAAAAACTTATAAAAATTTTAACAACCAAAATTGGCGGTGTTCATTATCAGTATTATTATTCCTTAACTATTATATGTGCCCTGTGGAATTAAATGAGTAATTATGGGCATAGTAATTCTATCATACAGTCATTATGAAAAAAGGAGATAGACATATAACACAAAAGAAATTAAGAACCCCAAAATAAAAACTAATCTTGAATTTGAATCAAAAGTACCAGTATGAACCTATAAGGTATTTTACCTTAGCACATATATTTTCCTAGCTCTGTGCATTGAAAAAAACTATGACAAACTGAGAAGCAATAAGTATTTCTAGTCTTGAAATACTATTCCCCGTTAAAAAAAAATTTTTTTTTAATAGGAGGGCTTCTTAGAGAAATGGCTGATTTCAATTCTGAAGCAGGAAATGGTACAAAATGAGCCTGAAACATTTTTTCATACAAAATAGCAAGGAAGCTAACAAAGACTAACATAGAGTCATGTCAAAAGGATCCAGGAGACAAACTGAAGAAGTTCCCACAGGCCAAAGGAACAACTGAGTTTCTAATAAGATTATGAATTAAATTGCAACAGATATTTAAATCCACCAAAAATGTTTAAATTCACAAGTTCATAATAATAATAAACTGGTCATCACCTGAACTAAGTATCATGAAAACTAGGTAAGTACAAGGATTTATCTTGTCTTTTCTATTTGGACTTTGCCTTATGACTCCATGATGCAAGAGTGATTTCTATAGCTGTTGACATTAAAGGAATAACATGGAAGTGTAAAAGGATGGGCACCTCAGGCACAGTTAGGGTCTTTAGGTAGCTCAGAGGTTGGGAATCTGAGGGCAAGAGAGCCACTAAGTAGCCATGCTTAAGCTAAACGAAGAAAGATGGATCTCTGCCTCTGAAAGGCTCACTGTAGGATAGAAATGGGCAAATGCACATATAAAAATTAGTAAAGGGGAAAACATATAGTAATAAATTAATGTAAGGAATATCTGTGACTACTGGACAAGCAATGCTCTTGCTGTTGTTTTATAAAGCACCAGAATCATGAATAGCAATTTGGGAAAAGAATAAAATAAAGAGCTTCATGCCAAGGTCAGGGTTCAATAAAACATTCAGGCAAATAAAACAATCCCTCAGAGTCAATGCTGGCCACACCTTCTATAAATTCTGCCACAGGATCTCAACACTTCTGTGTTGAGGTGGCATTTAGAATTCCATGAGTCTTATTTTCTCAGTATTCACTGCTAATTGTTTTCAAAATATCTACTTGGTGTGGAGCATTATGCTAAGAACCACAAAAATATAAAAAGAAATATAAGGCATGCCCCAACCACAGAGAACCTAGTACAAAATGCATAGGAAAATAAAGTAACTGAAGACAGTGAGCACATGCCTATGACTACATGCATACGCACCACTTGCTTTGGAATTTAAATCACATTTTCCCACAGAAACAACAACACAGAAAATGGTTGTATTTCCGTATCAGTCCTCAAACTCACTCAATGCATGTTTAGCTGAGCCTCAGTAGTTTTCCTTAATTCTAAGTGATCCTCAACCAGTTTGAGAAGCTGATAGGAAATGGTGCTATATAGCTGGGAAAAGCATGTGCAATACTATGATATAATTTTACAGTTAGAAAATGGAAAACCAGTTTTCATAACACAAAAAAACTTGTTTTTATTAAACAAATTTAGCAGTAAACGGTATCTATAACTTATATACACAGTACTATGTACTAAATACTACTCCAATTGCTTTACATATAATAACTTATTTATCCTCATCATTTTACTCATTTTATTTTTAAAACAACTCCAAGGAGGAGTTCTATCAATATCCCTAGTATTAAAGTGTGTAAGGCATAGGGAAGTTAAGTAATCTTCCCAGTCACAGAGCTCGACAAAGCTTCTTTACTGGTAGAGATTCAGAAGATAACCTATTTTCTGAGCAACCTCATCACCCAACATTCTTCACTGGGGCTGAAAATAGTGCTGGAGGCATGAGGGCACTCGTATACTTGTACATACTTACAGTTATATAACCACTAGACTAAAATGAAATGACTCACAGTAGTAGGGCTCTAAAGAATTCCGTATTGTTTATACCATAGATAGGCTCATTCAAGGGAACAAAGGATATTTGCACATGGATATTCACTACAGCAGTGGTTTTTGTTTGTTTGTTTTTAAGAGAGTTTATTTTTACATTTTAAAATTTTTGGCCTCGCAGTATGCAGGATCTTAGTTCCTGGACCAGGGATCAAACCCATGCCCCCTGCAGTCGAAGCACAGAGTCTTAACCACTGGACTGCCGGGGAAGTCCCTACAGCAGTGTTTGTGATGACTAATGACTGAAAACAATATCAATGTCCATCAGTAGGGGACAGGCTAAATACATTTTGATATTTCTACAGGGGAATGCTGTACAGCCTTTTAAAAGAATGGGATAGTTTATACTTATGGATATGGGAAAAATACCTTATAGTATAAAGTGGAAAAAAAAAAAGGTGTAGAATAGCAGGTATATTACGATTCAACTTGTGTGAGAGAGAAAAGGAGAGGGATATATATTACACATGTGCTTGAATATGATCAGAAATTTTCTTAAGAATGAACAAATTATTTACAGTGCTTACTTCTGGGAAATAGGGAATGGGGAAAAGGATCAGTACATAGAGGAGAAAGAGATTTTTGTTTTTATATTATATCCTTTTGTATTGAATTTACTTTTACCAAAAGCACATACTGCTGATTTTAAATTAGCTTAATTAAAAATGGAGTATTGTAGAGCTTAACATCCTTTCATATAGTGGTTCCTAACAATATACCAGTAGGTAATGATCAGTGATGAGATGTGTCCCAAATAATTTATTTCTAATAGTAGTTAAGCTAGAGAAGTTTATGAATGATTTTTTATAAACAAGAATAAAATCAACATCCTTTTAATTAATCCACTAATGTAACGGGGATAAAAAGAGAGACTTTAATATTCAAGCAGAGGGAAAAGAGAGTTATATCCTAAAGATGATTATTTTTAGAAGAGGCTGCATCTCAGAGGAATGGAGGTCCTCAATAATAATAATAATAATAAATTAAAATAAAAAGGATTCCCCCAATCTGGAAGTCCTCAGAGATGCAAACACCTTTCTCAAAAAATAAGGAAACATCTTTATGTGATCTCCAGATTGGGGTGGGAGTGTCCCAGAAAATGGGCAAGAATTTGTTTTCATCCTTTTAAATATGTATGTTTTTGTATATTTTATAAGTAATATATTTACAGTGTTATTCATACATTATTTATAATTAAATATACAGTATTTAGAGGATGGTTGCTCAAAAAAAAGTTTTATTGATAGGGCAAGCAATTAAAAATGTTTGGAAACTACTGATGTAGTCCAACAAATTTAATACAGTGAAGAGGAAAGCATTAAATGGCCATTCCATGGTCAAAGGATGAAAAGTAAAAGCTGTGAAACAGTCAGTGTACAACGTCTGCAATTTTTTGACCATTCACAATTATTCTGACCATCCAAATTTAATTACTTCATTCTTCTGAAAAGGCCTCCAGCCTTTCTGCGGGGAGTTCTCCACTGCCATCTTGCACAGAACTGTGAGAGCCTTTAAAAGCTCAGAAAGCTTCCAACTACTTCCAAAAGTGAAAGTACTTATCCAGTGATTTTTAAATATCTCTGCCCCACTCTTAAACTGTCCTCTCCGCACAGACCAACTGGAACTCTTTGAGTAAGTCAGACAAATATATTCCTCATTTGTCGAGGGGCTCATCCTCTGCTTCACACTCCTACGCACCACTCCTGTTACGCAGAATAAACATCCTCCACACCACCAAATCAAGTTCTTTTTCCTCCAAACTCTATTAAGGGTTCCCTTTCCTCTAACTGCCTGACCACCTCTGATTCCTGGGACTTTAGTGCTGATGGGATCGCAAGGATCTTCCCTCTCTCCGAATCTCTCCAGCAACTCATTAGCAGGATCATTCGTCAGGCCCTCGTTTGAGTTACTGTCGCCAATGTTTCTGCGATCTCTGCCCTCAAGACTTTTGGTTTGTCTGGGTCCCGCCTCCCCTTCCCGACACTAAGTTTGTTTAGGGCCTGAGCGCAGGGGCCTGGCAGGTTCTCTCCGACGTCAGCTGTTGCGTACACAGGTCAGCCTGAGCAGGCCGCTCAGGGAACAAGGCCGTCCTGACAGGACCGCCCGGAGCGCCTTTCTCCGTCGCTCCCGGAGGAGAAACGTCCTGGGGATGGGGTAAAGAGTGCATATGTGCCTAGAGGCTGCACAGGGCGACCCCGAAGCCATCCGGCGGGGCCAGCTGGCGGGTGGACGATTAGAACTAGGCCTGGTAGGTGAAGGGAGGCGGACTGAACGGCCGGATCCGGGACTGAATCAGGACGGGGAGGGAATCCGAGTGTGGCTGCTTTGGCAGCCCCGCGGGTCCTGTGGCGGGGGTGACCGTTACAAGGCTCAAGGAGGCGAAGAGTTGGGGAGCGTCCCCCACTCACCTGGAAGAGGCTGTCGCCGGAGGCTCCAGCTGCCCCCCTCCCAAATTTAAGCCACGTCAGCTCGGGAATCCCGTACGCGACACCTACCGCTGCAGCGCCCCGCCAAGGGACTCAACCACTGGCAGTTGGGACGGAAAAGGGGATTAGGCTATGGACCAATCAGGACTTAGCAGCCGGGCGTTACCAGGGAGACCAGGCACGCCTTGTTTGTAACTAACTCATCAACAATGACAGAGACCAATCAACGTCGGGATGTGCTCCGCTTCCTCAAAGAAACAGCCAATGGACTCTGAAGAGTAGAGGAGGGGCGGAGTCAGACGGGAGCAAGGGTTCCGGAAGAAAATCTAGGGAAGAGCCGGAAATGCCGGGAGGGCGGGCGTTCTGGTAAGGTCAGGTGTTGATGGGACGGCCGATTTCTTCTAATTCTTCCGCGGGATTGGCGGTGCCTGACCCAGCTTAGGGCTTGGGGTTTTGCTGAGACACTGCACCCCGGGAAACCAGCTGCCGTTAGGATTGTTGAATGAGCTGTGAAGGGAGTGGGGATGTGGGTTTTGCTCTTAGAGTCATAAAATATTAGAGCCAGAAGGTAGGTGGTCTAATATGACTTTTTCATTTTACTGATGAAAAATGAGAACCAGTTTAAAGTGACTTGCCCAAAGACAAACAGCAACTTACTGATGGAACTTGGGCAAGAACCTGGCGTTTGTATGAAAGGATCAGAGATGTTTCTAAGGACATGAATGAGAGAGAGAATAGTGAACACTAGGAAATGCGTTTTAGGAAGTGGGGCTTGAACTGGCCCTTAAACAGAGGTTGAGGGTTGAGGGCTTGGGTCCTGGAATGGGAGTCAGTGACTAAGGAAAGGGGGGAAAGTAGCTTACTGTGTACCAGACACTCAGCCCACTATATGCATCCTCACCCTAGTGCTTACATAACCCTTTGAGGTTTGAACATCAGTAAGGCCTTTGCTGGCTACCCATCTAAAATTGTAGTCCCCTGTAATCACCGTGTACTGTTCTTAGACCTGGAGATATTGCTGAGACCAAGAAACAAAAGTTCCTGCCCTTTTGAAAATAATAATTTAGTGAGGAGAGAGAAAATAAACAGTTGGCCCTTGGACCACACAAGTGTGAACTGCACGGGTCCACTTATACACTGATTTTTTTTTCAGTAATAAATACTACACTATCTGGCCTGGTTGAACCCGTGAACAGAACCACCTGTAAGGAAGAAACATGTATAGGGAGAACCAACTCCCTAATTTATTCTGGGGTTTACGACTACAGAGTGTCAGTGCTCCTAATTCCCATGTTGTTCAAGGGTCAACTGTAATATGGTAGATGGCAAAATGCTTAGGAAAGATGCAAGCAGAGATGGAGTATAGTGGGTGCGGGGGACTGCAATTTTAGAAAAACTGAGACCAGGCATGCTGGCTTTTGCTTCATTCTCTTGTACTTCTTAAAACTTGGAATGTAAAGGGCAGCCCTTCCAGGGCCCAACATGAGCCAGGGCTTGCAGGGCTTATTCTGCAGGCTCTCCAAGAGATTTTATTTGCGGTCAGTGAGCAAGGGAATGTTGCTGTATATCAACTGCAGCTGTTTAGGGTTGAGGCACCCAGCTGACTGCATCAACAGCTGAAATTGCTCCCTGATGATGTGCAGACCTTTCATGTAGCTGGTCTCTGTGAGTTATATTTAAATACAGTCATTAAATAAAATCCTCACTAATCAGGATTCCCTAGTGGTAAAGAAGTCTAAATTATGAGATCTGGATTTTGTATGAAAGTATCTGTGTATACTTCTCCACAGAGGTCTGGGTCTTTATCTATATTCCCCTAGGTCAGCAAAAATCCCAGAAGGATCCAGAGTGTACCAAATACCCAATACTCAAAGCCTAAGAAAAGACTGTTCTGAAATCCCTAGCCCTCATAAGTAGTAAGTCATGGGTGTCTCCTCTGGAAGTGCAGAGATGCCTGTGCATACTTTGGTGCCCATTTCTTGACTAGGGCCTGCCTACAGAATGCAGCCACAGTAGACGGGACTGGTGTCCCACCTACATTGAGGACAGAGGGACTGCCGCTGTGTGAATTGTTTGGGCTTTGTTCTGGTGTCCCAAGGAGGCCAATATGACATGGGGTAGATTTCAGGCCATTTGTCTCCATGTCGCAGTTGGTAGTCATCCTTCATGCCAATTAACTCCTAGAAACAGATGCCAGAGGAAGCTCTTTACAGGAATTAGGACTTTTGTTCTCCTGACTTTCCTCCTGGGAATGTCAGCACTCCTGATTAAGCACTAGACCCATGGAGAGACTGAGCTGACTTTAGGAAAACTGAGACCAGGCCTGATGACTTCCAGCTTCCTGCACTCCTTAAAACTTGAAATGTACAGCAGCCCTTGATGTGTTTTTTTCCAGCCCAGCTCCAGTTTTTGCTCTCCATGGGTCCCTGTAGATAGTCTATCTTTGACGATGGAAGAGATTAGGATTTGGGGGCTCTTCTGTCTGTGGAGCTGCAGGTGTCTCCTTGCCTCCTGCTGGATGAACTTTGGGATGGGGACCAAGGATGGCAGGTTGTTTCTTGAGAAGGCTATAAGTGTGGAATGAGTAGATGTCCTGATTCAGCTTCTCAGAGGCATCAGAGATGCCTGAGGGATACAGAAACTTGCTGATTTATGCTCTTATCTTGATATTAAGGCCTTGATATTAAGGTCTTCCAGCTCTTGCTGGGCATCCTCAAGCAGCAGCGGTTTTGCCCAAAGGTGGGCATGGCTAAGCAGGAACCCTGGCACATGGAAGAACAGGAGAGCTGAAGAGACCAGGCATTCTTGCCTGGAAGATGGCAAGAGTTGTCTCCCAGCTCTTGCTAGGATCTGCTCCTCTGACAGTTGAAGAAGAAACCACTGTTAAAACTCCCCCTGTGTCTTCAGGGGCTAGAGATGCTATAACTGTTTGACTCAAAGGCCTGGAATAATCCAGGCTCCAGGAGAATTGATTGAGCCCTCTTCTAACTTCAAGAGTCTTCCCCCACAGAATCAGCAGGCTCTGGATACTTCATGGAACATGTGGAGCCAGGCAGAAAATCTTGGAAGCCCTGGTGGGCAAAGGGTGGGAATGGCTGAAACAAGTGGGATTATTCTCTATAGGGGATGAAGCCACAGTAGTTTGTAGAGGAGAAGCAACATTTATGCCACAAGAACTCAGTTACTATTTCTATATGAATTGTTACTGAGCATTTACAATATATGAGGAAGTCATATGGGGAGCAGTGGTGACTTTCTCATCCTGAGGCACCTAGAGCCAAGGGCATGAGGAACCTGAAATCAAAGAGAAGAAAATTCCTAGGAGATGTAACCATACAGCTCTTATTCAGCATTGATTCAACAAATACTTACTAAGCACAGACCATGTGTCAGGCACTTTATGTGGCTTATTTTTTATCTGGGATCTAAGAATAAATCTCGGGCCTTTAAAGCAGGCTTTGTGATGGAGACTTCTCTAGCCCATCAATTTGAAGAATGTTCTTATCATGTATCTTAGGGGATGTGGTAGGCCCCTTTTTTGGAGAACTCCCAAGTACTATAAAAGTCCCTCAGGATACAACTATATTTAATGGTTAATATACTAGCACGAAGAGGTCACTAGGACTCAAGTTACATATCAAATTGGCATCTCTGATATGCTTCATAGGTACTTTCAAGGACTGTATCACTAAAGCCTACCCTCATCAATATTCCTAGTTTAGAATATCAAAAAGTTTAACATAGTTACCCCACTACTGCTGGTATAACTAATAAATTTGCATGTAGAGCAGATATTGTGAGGAAGTCTGTAGACCTCCTAAACATCTCTAAATTGTCCTAGGTGTGTCCTGCTCAATGAACTCGCCTTGATCTTTATTAGAAGATTTCTTTAACAATTAAGAGATTTTCTGCATTTATTACTTTAGAGTTCTGCGCATGCTGTTTAGGAAGGTGTATTCAACCTAGAGTCAAAACTAAGATATTAATAGGTTTTGTATAACCAGCAGTTAACAGTCTCTCTTCTGATCTCTGAAGGAAGTGCAGCCCTAGCCTTTTTCTCCTGCTTCATTCCTCTCAGCCCTCAAGATGACCAACCTTCTAATTTCCTTGGCTTACACACATTTTAATTAGGCTGACAGGCACAAGAAATACAGGCTGATTAATATGAGTGAAAGATTTGGCTGCATAATATATAGACCCAGTAATAAGACACCTTTTAGGACTCCTGTAGGGACACAGGTGTTGAGTCTCTGCTCCCTTGGAGACTCTTTTCCATTAAGATACATGACTTCTTTATGCCTGTGTAATGCTGAGGGTTGCACATTCTAGAGACAGCCATCTAGGACCTTGCCTCAACTCGCTCTCTCTTTTTTCTGTAATATTTATTTATTTATTTGGCTATGCCAGGTCTTAGTTGCAGCACGCGGGATCTTCGTTGTGGTGTGCGAGATCTTTAGTTGCAGCATGCAGGATCTTTTACTTGTGGCATGAGGGATCTAGTTCCCTGACCAGGAATTGAGCCCGGGCCCCCTGCAATGGAAGGATGGTGTCTTAACCACTGGATCACCAAGAAAGTCCCTCAACTCTCTTGTCCTCTCTATGTCATATGGGCATCCTATGAAGCCAATTTATTCATTCCATATTTATTACTTTAACTTGATCTATTTTTTAATCTTTCTATTCTGCCTATTGGATATTTTTTTGAGTATATTACATGAGAATTCAAAGCACTTAAAATTGCTTGGGTCTCTTCATGGGAAGGCAAGACTGCTTTTCCATGTGTGCTAGCCAAATCTTCACACAACAAACAGTTACCAAGTGCCTCCTTCATAACACATTGGTTGAATAGATACACTGTTTTTTCATTCCCTCTTCATGGAACACTCCCCTTCTACTCCTTGAGCTGCCCAATTCATTCTTTTTTTTAAATCATAAAATTCTTTTCTATCCACTTTATATTTTATTTCCTATATTTAAAAAATTTTTAATTTTATATTGGAGTATAGCCACTTAACAATATTGTGATAGTTTCAGGTACACAGCGAAGCAACTCAGCCATACATATACATGTATACATTCTCCCCCAAACTCCCCTCCCATCCAGGCTGCCACATAACATTGAGCAGAGTTCCCTGGGCTATACAGTAGGTCCTTGTTGGTTATCCATTTTAAATATAGCAGTGTGTACACGTCTATCCCAAACTCCCTAACTATCCCTTCCCCCCACCCTTCCCCCCAGTAACTGTAAGTTGTTCTATAGGTCGGTGAGTCTGTTTCTATTTTCCAAATAAGTTCACTTGTATCATACCTTTTTAGGTTCCACATATAAGGGATATCATATGATATTTCTCTTTCTCTATCTGACTTACTTCACGCAGTATGACAATCTCTAGTTCCATCCATGTTGCTGCAGATGGCATTATTTCATTCTTTTTAATGGCTGAGTAATATTCCATTGTATATATGTACCACATCCTCTTTATCCATTCCTCTGTCAGTGGACATTTAGGTTGCTTCCATGTCTTGGCTATTGTAAACAGTGCTGCAATGAACATTGGGGTACATGTATCCTTTCGGACCATGTTTTTCTCTGGATATGTGCCCAGGAGTGGGATTGCAGGGTCATATGGTAGCTCTGTTTTTAGTTTTTTAATGAACTGTTCTCCATACTGTTCTCGAAAGCGGCTGTACCAATTTACATTCCCACCAGCAGTGTAGGAGGGGTCCCTTCTCTCCAAACCCTCTCCAGCATTTACTGTTTGTGGATTTTTTGATGATAGCCATTTTGACTGGTGTGAGGTGATATCTCATAGTTATTGCATTTCTCTAATAATTAGTGATGTTGAACATCTTTTCATGTGCCTCTTGGCAATCTGTATGTCTTCTTTGGAAAAATTTCTATTTAGGTCTTCTGCCCATTTTTTGATTGGGTTGTTTGTTTTGAGGATATTAAGCCTCATGAACTCTTTGTAAATTTTGGAGTCTAATCCCTTGGCAGTCACATCATTTGCAAGTATTTTCTCCCACTTTGTGGGTTGTCTTGTCATTTTGTTTATGGTTTCCTTTGCTGTGCAAAAGCTTTTGAGTTTAATTATGTCCCATTTGTTTATTTTTGTTTTTATTTCCATTATTCTGGGGGACAAATTGAAAAAAATATTGCTGCGATTTATGTCAGAGAGTGTTCTGCCTATGTTTTCCTCTAGGAGTTTTATAGTGTCTGGTCTCACATTCAGGTCTTTAATCCATTTTGAGATTATTTTTGTGCATAGTGTTAAAGAATTATCTAATTTCATTTTTTTAGTGTAGCTGTCCAGTTTTCCCAGCTCCATTTGTTGAAGAGACTGTCTTTCCACCATTGTGTAGTCTTGCCTCCATTGTCATAGATTAATTGACCATAGGTGTGTGGGTTTATTTCTGGGCTTTCTATCCTGTTCCATTGATCTATGTTTCTATTTTTGTGCCAGTACCATACTGTTTTGACGACTATAGCTTTGTAGTATAGTCTGAGGCCAGGGAGTCTGGTTCCTCCAGCTCTGTTTTTCTTTCTCAAGGTTGCTTTGGCTATTCAGGGTCTTTTGTGTCTCCATACAAATTTTATGATTTTTTGTTCTACTTCTGTGAAAAATGCCATTGGTAATTTGATAGGAATTGCATTGAATCTGTAGATTGCCTTGGGTAGTATACTCATTTTGATAATATTGATTCTTCCAATCCAAGAACGTGGTATATTTTTCCATCTGTTTGTGTCTTCTTTGATTTCTTTCATCAGTGTCTTATAGTTTTCAGAGCACAGGTCTTTTGTCTCTGTAGGTAGGTTTATTCCTACATATTTTACTCTTTTCAATGCGATGCTAAATGGGATTGTTTCTTGAATTTCTGTTTCTGATCTTTCATTGTTAGTGTATAGAAATGCAACAGATTTCTGTTTATTAATTTTGTAACCTGCAATGTTACCAAATTCATTGATGAGCTCTAGTAGTTTTCTGGTAGCATCTTTAGGATTTTCTATGTATAGTATTATGTCATCTGCAAACAGTGACAGTTTAACATCTCCTTTTCCAGTTTGGATTCCTTTTATTTATTTTTCTTCTCTGATTGCCATAGCTAGGACTTCCAAAACTATGTTGAATAAAAGTGGCAATTGGGCTTCCCTGGTGGCGCAGTGGTTGAGAGTCCGCCTGCCGATGCAGGGGACACGGGTTGGTGCCCCGGTCCGGGAAGATCCCACATGCCGTGGAGTAGCTGGGCCCGTGAGCCATGGCCGCTGGGCCTGCGTGTCGGGAGCCTCTGCTCCGCAATGGGAGAGGCCACAACAGTGAGAGGCCTGCATACCGCAAAAAAAAAAAAAGTGGCAAGGGTGGACATTCTTGTCTTCTTCCTGATCTTAGAGGAAATGCTTTCAGCTTTTCACCATTGAGTATGATGTTAGCTGTAGGTTTGTTGTATATGGCCTTTATTATGTTTAGGTATATTCCCCTCTATGTCCACTTTCTGGAGAGTTTTTATCATAAATCTGTGCTGGATTTTGTCAAAAGCTTTTCTGCATCTGTTGAGATGATCATATGGTTTTTATTCTTCAATTTGTTGATGTGGGGTATCACACTGATTGATTTGTGGATATTGAAAAATCCTTTGATCCCTGGGATAAATTCCACTTGATCATAGTGTATGATTCTTTAAATGTATTGTTGGATTCGGTTTGCTAGTATTTTGTTGAGAATTTTTGTGTCTGGGTTCATCAGTGGTATTGGCCTGTAATTTTCTTTTTTTGTGGTATCTTTGTCTGGTTTTGGTTTCAGGGTGATGGTGGCCTCATAGAATGAGTTTGGGAGTGTTTCTCCCTCTGCTATATTTTGGAGGAGTGTGAGAAGGATAGGTGTTATCTCTTCTCTAAATGTTTGATAGAATTTGCCTCTGAAGCCATCAGGTCCTGGACTTTTGTTTGTTGGGGGTATTTTAATCACAGTTTCAATTTCAGTCCTTGTGATTAGTCTGTTCATATTTTCTATTTTTTCCAGCTTCAGTCTTGGGAGACTGTACCTTTCTAAGAATTTGTCCATTTCTTCCAGGTTGTCATTTTATTGGCATATAGTTGCTTGTAGTAGTCTTTTATGATCCTTTGTATTTCTGTGGTGTCAGTTGTAACTTCTCCTTTTTCATTTCTAATTTTATTGATTTGAGTCCTTGCCCTTTTTTTCTTGATGATTCTGGCTAAATGTTTATCAATTTTGTTTTTCTTTTCAAAGAACCAGCTTTTAGTTTCATTGATCTTTGCTATTGTTTTCTTTGTCTCTATTTCATTTATTTCTGCTCTGATCTTTATGATTTCTTTCCTTCTACTAACTTTGGGGTTTGTTCTTCTTTCCCTAGTTTCTTTAGGTGTAAGCTTAGGTTGTTT
The DNA here is from genome assembly GCF_003676395.1 of Aethalodelphis obliquidens. Classification (NCBI taxonomy): domain Eukaryota; kingdom Metazoa; phylum Chordata; class Mammalia; order Artiodactyla; family Delphinidae; genus Aethalodelphis; species Aethalodelphis obliquidens. The sequence goes on from NW_020837945.1 coordinate 67,259,142, forward strand.
ATTTGAGATTTTTCTTGTTTCCTGAGGTAAGATTTTATTGCTATAAACATCCCTCTTAGAACTGCTTTTGCTGCATCCCATAAGTTTTGGATCATTGTGCTTTCATTTTCATTTGTCTCTAGGTATTTTTTAATTTCTTCAGTGATCCATTGGTTGTTTAGTAGCATATTGTTTAGCCTCCACGTGTTTGTGTTTTTTATAGTTTTTTTTTCTTGTAGTTTATTTGTAATCTCATAGTGTTGTGATCGGAAGAAATGCTTGATATGATTTCAGTTTTCTTAAATTTAAGGTTTGTCTTGTGGCCCGGCATATGGTCAATCCTGGAGAATGTTCCATGTGCACTTAAGAAGAATATGTGTTCTGCTGCTTTGGGATGGAATGTTCTATCAATTCAGTCCATCTGGTCTAATGTGTCACCTAAGGCCTGTGTTTCCTTATTGATTTTCTGTCTGGATGATCTTTCCATTGATAAAAATGGCTTCTTAAAGTGCCCCACTATTATTGTGTTACTGTCAATTTTCTCCCTTTATGGCTGTTAGTATCTGCCTTATATATTTAGGTGCTCCTTTGTTGAGTACATATATATTTATAATTGTTATGTCTTCTTCTTGGATTGATCCCTTGATCATTATGTAGTGTCCTTCTTTGTTTTTTATAACAGTCTTTATTTTAAAGTCTATTTTGTCTTATATGAGTATTGCTACTCCAGCTTTCTTTTGATTTCCATTTGTGTGGAATACCTTCTTCCATCCCCTCACTTTCAGCCTGTATGTGTTCCTAGGTCTGAGGTGGGTCTGTGTTAGACAGCATATACACGGGTCTTGCTTTTGTATCCACTCAGCCAGTCTGTGTCTTTTGGTTGGTGCATTTAATCCATTTACATTTAAGGTAATTATCGATACATGTATTCCTATGGCCATTTTCTTAATTGTTTTGTGTTTGTTTTTGTAGGTCTTTTTTCTTCCCTTCCTCTTTTGTTCTCTTCTCTTATAGTCTGATGAACATCTGTAGTGTTGTGTTTGGGTTGCTTTTTCTTTTTCATGTGTGTATCTGTTGTAGTTTTTGGGTTTACTGTTCCCATGAGGTTTTGCTATAACAGTGTATATATGTACAAGGTATTTTTGTAGTTGCTAGTCTCTTTCCCACCTAGAGGAGTTCCTTTAACATTTGTTGCAAAGCTGGTCTGGTGGTGCTGAATTCTCTTAGCTTTTGCTTGTCTGTAAAGCTTTTGACTTCTCCATCAAATCTGAATGAGAGACTTGCTGGGTAGAGTATTCTTGGTTGTAGATTCTTCTGTTTCATCACTTTAAATATTTCCTTGCCACTCCCTTCTGGCTTGCAGAGTTTCTGCTGAGAAATCAGCTGATAATCTTATGGGGATTCCCTTGTATGTTATTTGTCATATTTCCCTTGGTGCTTTTAATATTTTTTTGTCTTCAATTTTTGTCAATTTTTTTACTATGTGTCTCAGTGTGTTCCTCCTTGGGTTTATCCTGCCTGGGACTCTCTGCCCTTCCTGAACTTGGTTGACTCTTTCCTTTCCCATGCTAGGGAAGTTTTCAGCTATTATCTCTTCAAATATTTTCTCAAGTCCTTTCTCTCTCTCTTCTCCTTCTGGGACCCCTATAATGTGAATGTTGGTTTATTTAATGTTGTCCCAGAGGTCTCTTAGGCTGTCTTCATTTCTTTTCATTCTTTTTTCTTTATTCTATTCCATGGCAGTGATTTCCACTATTCTGTCTTCCAGGTCACTTATCCATTCTTCTGCCTTATTTATTCTGCTGTTGATTCCTTATAGTGTATTTCTCATTTCAGTTATTGTATTGTTAATCTCTGTTTGTTCTTTAGTTCTTCTAGATCTTTGTTAAACATTTCTTGCATCTTCTCAGTCTTCGCCTCCATTCTTTTTCTGAGACCCTGGATCATCTTCACTATCATTATTCTGAACTCTTTTTCTGGACAGTTGCCTATCTCCACTTCATTTAGTTGTTTTTCTGGGGTTTTATCTTGTTCCTTCATCTGGGACATAATCCTCTGCCATTTCATTTCATCTAACTTTCTGTAATTCACTCAGTTCATTCTTTAGTTCATTTCTTTGAGGGACTTCTTCTGGTCATCTCCCAGACTAAGTTAATGACTCTCATATACACATCATTTCCTGCAAAATAATAGTCATCACAGTTTAAATCATTTACTTGTTTAATGTTTATCTCTTCTATTGGAACATAAGCTTCATTAGCAGAGACTGTATGTGCCTTCTGCATCTAGCACAGCATCTTTTACGTCATAGATGCTTATAGGTATTCATTGAATGAATAGTATCTTAGAGTTTAAAATCTCTGATGTAATAGACACTTTGTCAAACACTGAGAACTCAGTCTTCAACAATTATTATTTGAGCACCTCAAAGTGCATAAATAATAGTTGAGGGACTAAAAAAAATTATAGGGCACCATCCCAGCCCTCAAGAGATGTTCCATAAAGGAGATGGGCCATTTTCATGCAACAAATTAAATACCTACATAAATCTCAAGTACAAAAAGAGTGAGTGAATGAATAGATGATTAATTGAAATGAATAAGTGGTTCATTTTAGAGTTTTATAGACCTGGATTTAAACTTGGGCAAGTTAGTCAATGTCTCACAGCTTCAGTTTTCACATCTATAGAATGAAAATTATAAATGTTCCTATCTTGTAGGGTTCTTGTAAGAAATAAATGAAATAATGATCATAAAATACTTAGTAGAGTCAGGCATTTATCACACAATAAATGTCAACTATTTATTGCAATAGTTGCAGTTAAACGCAACAGCAGCAGTTGTAGGAGAAAGAGTAGGAGTAGGATTAGGAGTAGGAGTAGTATAGTTAGGTTCCTGAAAAGAGGCAAGGTGGGATGATTTGATGAAGGGTCTATGAATAGCATATCCTTACATTCTCAGATAGACTAGGTAAGGAACAAACTGTTAAAGACTAATGCTGCAAGATTATCTTAGATCAGGAGTTCTTAAACTTTTGGGTTTCAGGACCACCTAATATACTTAAATTAATGATGACTCTGTATTAGCATTCTCTAGAAAAAACAGAACGAATACATCTTTTTTATAGATATATAGTTATATATAAGAAGAGATTTAGTATAGAAATTGGCTCACTGGTTAAGGAGGATAAGTCCCACAATCTGCCTTCTGCAAACTGGAGAACCAGGAAAGCCAGTGGTATAATTTAGTCCCAGTCCAAAGGCCTGAATACTAGGGGAGTCAGTGGTGTAACTCCCAGTCTCAGGCCAAAGGCTTGAGAACTGGGGGACTGCTGGTATAAGTCCCAGAGTCTGAAGGGCCTGAAAACCAGAAGCTACTATATCTGACATCCTAGCTCAGAAAGAGACAATAAGAATTCACTCTTCTTTCACCATTTTTGTTCTATTTGGGCCCTCAACAGATCGGATGATGCATGCCCACATTGGTGAGGGCAGATTTTCTTTACTCAGTCTATTGATTCAAATGCTAATCTCTTCCAGAAACACAGACACACCCAGAAATAATGTTTTACCATCTGTCTTGGCATCCCTTAGCCTAGTCAAGTTGACACATAAAATTAACCATCACAGATCCCACTGAACTTTTGTTTAGGTAGATTATATCCAGTGATGTGCTGGTAAATGTTTAACAACTGGGGTAAATGTTTCTTCAAGGGTAAAATTTTAGACATGTACCATTTACTGATTTCTGTGGTATAGGCACACCCACCATGTCTGACTTCAAACTACTAATATATCATCACTGAATGTGCAGAAATGTTGAGAAACACACACACACACACACACACACACACACACACACACACACACACACACGGTATTTCCCATATAGGGATACAGTAGATATAATACTTTCAAATACGATTTATTGAACTGTCAGTTTATGTAATTTTATTTTTTTATTTTTTTGTAATTTTATTTTTAATAATACCTTTTAACTAAGTAATATTGGTATGTATTCAAATGTGAGTTCATATTAATATATAAAGTTGAAGTTTAATAAAATTAATTTTTACTCCTTTATCAAGAACATTCTTAAGTGAAGGTCATCTTTTGTTTTCAATACTGTGAATGCCTGGCTATGAAGAATGCAATGGTTACTGCTAACAGTCGGGTGCCTCTGCCTTGATTTGTGCCAGCAGTTTCACCACCATTGCTTTTGTACTATCATTGCAAATATTGACACAGTGTAAAAGGCAAATAACATCTTAGTATTATGATGAAAATAGTTTTGACTCTTCAGTAAGTGAAGGGGTCTCAGGACAACCCCCTACAGGGATCCATAAGCACACATTGAAAATCATTGTTTTATACTGTAGACTCCTTAAGGGAAAAGGTTGACTTTAATTTTTAAAAAATTATATTGCTTATGTTATATAATTTGAAACTCATTAACCCAACTACAACATGCAGATGTACAACTCTCCAAACATTTTTTAGTCTTACAGACATTAGGTATTTATCAGTTAACGTTTGCCTACAGAACACAAGCTCTTCAGTTCCTCTATTTGCTGACCAAGAAACTGTAGAACCTCTCTTCAAAAAACCCATTGAAGAAGTAAAGTAGAATGTTTAAAATTTTATTAAGAAATAGGAAATATGTTTTTTTGGAAGTATAACTTTTAAGCCCTTTAATTCATATGAATGTGTTAGAGTGGCTATGTAGATATAGTTTTGTTACCATGAATGTTCTCGACACTTTGGCAAAGAAGAAGTAGGCCTTTGAGAACATCATATTTTCCTCATTTCTTTGAGACATGTACAAACTCAAGTAAATACATTCAAAGTCAGAAATAGACATTTAAAAACAAACTGGCCTAATATTTCCATATGGTTGCTTTTATTTTAAATGTAAATGTGACCTATGAGAGTGAGTCCTATAAATGCTTTTTTTCCCAGATCTTATTTTAAATGTAGAGCTTTTCTGTCATCCTTTGAGACTTTACATATCCCCATTACTTACATGAATTATTTCACAACAGTCCTAAATAGGAAATGATTAAGAGTCTATGGAAAAACCACAGCCATGAATCCATGGTATGTTCACTGAATCATCCAAATGGTAGGGTTTCTATTTTCTCAGATGCTGTTGTCTTCAATCAGATGCCTGCCATCACCCAGATTCCTTAATCGAGATATTTATTTCTTCATACCAGCTTTGACTGTCTAATATCCTTTCATTGCACCCTGCAGGACTCTTAAACATTCCTTGCCAGGCAGGTGTAGTGATAATCAACTTCCTCAGCTTTTGTTAATCCATGAATGTCTTAATTTCTCTCACACTCTTGAAGCACAGGCTCCGGACACGCAGGCTCAGCGGCCATGGCTCACGGGCCCAGCCGCTCCGCGGCATGTGGGATCTTCCTGGACCGCGGCACGAACCCGTGTCCCCTGCATAGGCAGGCAGACTCTCAACCACTGTGCCACCAGGGAAGCCTGGGATTCTTGTTTGACAGGTTTTTTCTCTTAGCACATTGAATATATTGGCCCATTGCTTTCTGGCCTCCAACGTTTCTGATAACAAATCTGCTGATATTTTATTGAGGATCCCTTGTATGTGACAAGTCACTTCTCTTTTGCTGCTTTTGAGATTCTCTATCTTTGACAGTAAATTAACTTCTAAATTGATTAAAAATAAGAAAAAATCATTTATATTTACTTTTTACAATTTCCCTCACTTCTTTTCTTTGTGTAGATCTAATTTCTATCTTGTATCCTGTTCCTTCTTTTAAAAAATCTTAGTTTTTCCTTTATGATCAGCTTTGTTTTTCTGGAAAAAATCTTTATTTTGCCTTAATTTTTTGAAAGATATTATTGCTGTATATGGAATTCTGGGTTGATAGTTTTTTCTATTAGCATTCTAAAGATGTCATTTCCATTGTCTTCAGGCTTTTATAGTTTCTGATGAGAAGTCTATTGAAACTCATATTTGTTCCTTGGTATAAAATTTTCCTTTTTCTCTGCTCTCGTGATTTTCTATTTATCTTTGATTTGAAGCAATGTGACTATGATGTATTTAGGTGTGCTTTTACATTTGTAACATAATTGTTTTTTATCCTGCTTGAGGTTCTCTGGGATTCTTGAATCTGTTTCATTAATTTTTCAAAAATCCTTGGCCATTTTTACTTCATCTATTTCTACCTCATTTCTCTTTCTTCTACTTCTCGGACTTCAATTACTTGCATGTCATATTGTTTGATATTGTCTCCTAGCTCTTGGAGGCTCTATTCTCCTTACTTCCCCACCCCTCATTTTTTTCTTTTCTCTTGGTGTTTCTGTTTGGAAAATTTCTATTGATGTATTGGCAAAGTTACCTATTCTTTATTCAATTCTAGTCTGCTAATGAGCCTGTCAAAGAACTGCTAATAAACGTAACCTCTGATATTGTGCTTTTGCTAGCATTTCCACTAATCTATTTTAAAAGCTTCCATCTCTGTGAAATTCCCCATTTGTTTTTGCACGTTGTTTACTTTTACATTTTGTCTTTTATTAATCACAGTTATTAAGGTATTTTTTTGTGAGTTCCAATATCTGAGTCATCTCTGAATCTCTGAATCTGAATCTTTTGTCATTTCGACAAAAGTTTTTTTTTTTCCCAGCTTTTTAGTGTGTCTCAATTTTTGACTAAACGTCATACATGTATAGAACAGAAAGGACTAAGGTAGATACTGCTTATGCCCAGATATGGGTACATCTCTCTTCATATCAGACAGTTAATGTGGGGTTGTTGTACAGTAAAGAATTTGTTCTTTGCCTCGAGTTCCTGCAATGGGGCTTCTAAACCCTTGGAATTTCCTGAGCTATAGGAGTGTCTTTAATCTTTGTGGTAGGCTCAAAGGGATTAGAGTTTTGAGGCTTCGAGCCACATGATATCAGCCTGACCTTCTGACCACTGGAGAGGTGTCAGGGGCTGGAGATTGCTTTCTGTCACATGGCCAGTGGTACAATTAATCATGCCTATGTAATGAAACTCCAGTAAAAACTCTGAACATTAAGGGTCATTTGAACTTCCTGGTTGGTGAGCACATCAGTGTGCCAAGATGGTGATGCATCCTGATTCCATGGGGAGAAGGCAGGGAAGCTCCATGTTTGGGATCCTCCAAGACCTTGCCCTAAGTTTTCTTTACTTGGCTAAACCTTATTTGTATCATTACAGCAAAACTAGTTATAAGTATAATGTTTCCTGAGTTCTCTGGTTTATCCTAGAGAATTATCAAACCTGATAGGTTTGCGGGAACCCCCAAATTTGTGGTAAGTTGGTCAGAAGTGTGGGCAGTCTGGGTATATCTAAATTTATGAGGGAATTTTGTTGGGGACTATGACCTCAACTTTGGAGTTTGCATTAACTCCAGTGGATAATATTATATCACACACAGCCAAAAAGTACATGAAAAGGTACTCCGCATCACTAATCATCAGGGAAATGCAAATCAAAACCACAATGAGATATCACCTCACACCTGTTAAGATGTTTTATTAAAAAAAAACAAGAGATAACAACTGTTGGCAAAAATTGGAGAAAAGGAAACCCTTGTACATTGTTGGTTGGAGTGTAAATTGGTACAGCCATGATGGAAGAGTATAGAGGTTCCTAAAAAAAAAAAAAAAAAAAAAGAAAACCAAAAATAGAACTACCATGTAATCCAGCAAGCCCCCTTCAGGGTATATACCTGCAGGAAATGAAATCAGTATCTCAGAGACATCATTGCAGCATTATTCACAATCTTCAACATATGAAAACAATCTAAGTGTTAATGGATGAATAGATACAGAAAATGTCAGAAAATATAAACATATAATACTATTTGGTCATGAGAAGAAAGGAAATCCTGCATTTGTGACAAGGATGAGCCTGGAGGATATTGTGCTAAGTGAAATAAGCCAGACAGAGAAAAACTATATGACATCACTTGTTATGTGGAATCTTCAAAAAAAAAGTCAAACTCAAACATAAGGTAGAATGGTAGTTCCCAGGGGCTAGGTAGGGGAAATGGGGAGATGCTGGTTAAAGGGTACAAACTTTGTTATAAGATGAATAAAGTCTTCAATATTTAATCATTAAAGTTCAGTAGCAATCATTAGCATTAGCAGACATCTGCTTTGTATTGGTGTAGGATTTCTGGGCCCAAAATCATTTCCTGCCTCCCTCCCAGGAGAGAGGGTTTTTATTTCTATCCTGCCCTCAGCAACACTGGATCTCTACTTGTATCTGGGGCTAGACTGTTCGCTACCCCACACGCCCCCCCCGCCCCCACACAGACAGCTAGGTTTTGTTTCTGTCCCTTCCTTAAGCGCAATGGAATTTTCTCTGAGCCTTGGAGGTAAGAGGGCTTGCTGCCCCTGCTCTAGCAGCTTAAGACTTTTAAGAGAAGGGTTTGGGAAAGCAGGTGAGTCTTTGGGCATGTCACCCAACAGCAGCCTATCACTTCATGTTTGCCTGTGCCACTAAAGGCATCTCTGCAGGTCTCCTGCCCTGCTCCCAAACTTTCTTGTTTGTGTTTGGTAAAGGTCTAACTTCTCCTTCGGAAGTCCCTAGATATTCTAAACTGACATGCTACCCACACTTGGCCTTTAAGAATGTTTTTTTTGTTTTGCTTTTAAAACATGTATTTATTTATTTGGTTGCACCAGGTCTTAGTTGCGGCAGGTGGGCTCCTTAGTTGTGGCTAGCCAGCTCCTTAGTTGCAGCACGTGGGCTCCTTAGTTGTGGCATGCAAGCTCTTAGTTGCGGCATGCACGTGGGATAAAGTTCCCTGACCAGGGATCGAACCCAGGCCCCCTGCACTGGAAGTGCAGCCTTATCCACTGCACCACCTAGGACTCCTAAGAATTTGTTAACATTTTAGTTGATTTCTTCCTATCCAGCCACCTTTGACTCTTGTGCTCTACTAAAGATGAAATGGGGGACTTCCCTGGTGGTGCAGTGGTTAACAATCCGCCTGCCAATGAAAGGGACATGGGTTCGAGCCCTGGTACTGGAAGATCCCACATACGGTGGAGCAACAAAGCCCGTGTGCCACAACTGCTGAGCCCGCATGCCACAACTACTGAAGCCTGCGTGCCTAGAGCCCATGCTCGGCAACAAGAGAAGCCACTGAAATAAGAAGCCCATGCACCACAACGAACAGTAGCCCCCGCTCGCCGCCAACTAGAGAAAGCCCACGTGGAGCAATGAAGACCCAATGCAGTCAAAAAAAAAAAAAAAAAAAAAAAGATGAAATGGTTTATTTCACAGATACTGAGTCCCATCAATTTACTTGGTTATCTTGAGGCCTCAACTATCTGATAGGCTCAAGAAAAATGATTTTTATAGATTACCTGGCATTTTTTTTGTTAAGATGGAAGAAACATTCTCATGGAGATTTTTACATTCTAAGTGAAATCAGAACTCTCATCTCCTTATTCTTACAAATGAATTTTATTCATTTTCAATTATGAATAACAATTACATTAGAATCTTGACTAGAATTTTACTAAACTAACTTTGGTGGGATGAACAACATTATAGTATTTGGTCTTCTTATCCAGAAATACTGGTTTTCCTACTCATTTATAGAAAAAGCACACTCCAGGTTCCTTATGATACAGAGTCAATGATTTAATTGATTTTAACTTAAATTCCATATTAGCACAAACATAGAGGTGGCTTCTGGTATTAAAACACAGTTAAAGATAAACAGGAAAATCAGAAATTATTAGATTGGAACCAAATAATCATGTAGGTATTGAGAATCGTAACAGAAAGTAAGCATTGTTTTAGCTCTGAGATTCCTAAGAGACAAATCAAAATGCAAATAGTGTGTTATATAGTTCTCTTAGTTTAATACAAAGAATGCAATTTTATCAGGAGAAATTTTTCTTGCACTGAATCCTAGGAGGACTTTTTAATGTAGTTCCTTTTAGAAATAACAAGATACAAATTGAGTTCAAACACTGTTTGGTCGAAAATAGTCAAATGTCTTTCAAATGACCACTTCTTTTCCTCACCATAATAAATGCCAAGAGCACATTTCCTATATTAATAGAAAAATCAATAAGTGTGAAAAGCTGAAGTAACCCTGACAAGTTTTTCAGAACAATTGTTGAAAATATTCAGAAAACACCTTTAGTTGGAAAACAGCAGAAACAAAAATAGAAATATCACATTTCATATATGCAATAGAATACAATGCTGAGTTTAGTTCCATAATAAAAGTCATACCAATTTTTATGTGTGGCCAAGGATGGAAGTATGGATAAAGAAAAAGAACTGAAATCAAGGTAGAAGATAACTCTGCTTACTGCCTTCAAGTCTTGTTTGGAGAGGAACCTCTGGAAAACCATGAGTTAGGATAACGCTAGTCTACTAGCATGTCAGAGGCAGAACCCATATAATCTCTAGAAATATAATTTGTCATTCCTCCAGGTAACTCCCTTAAGGGGGTTTGGTTCCACCAATGAATAAAGTTCCTAATTCTATACTAAGTTCATCCTTTGGGACATCAATCTCATCTCTTGCCTCTTCCCCAAGCTTCTTCCACCAGGGTGCTTGTATATGCTTCAGGGTGGTAAGATGGGCCTGCTTGGCCTTGGCTGCCACAGGCCTGGATCTGCTTAGGAAGAGCTCAGGTTCTTTTCCTTCTGCCTCCTTCAGACTTGGTGCTTCTGTAGTAAACAGAAAATAAAAAGGTGAGTGGAAGAGTTCTGTACCAAACAAACAGGAACTTGGAAACTACAGTGTTGGAACTCTGCAATAGCAGGCAAAAACAAGGTTCCAACTCTGAGTCTATTATTATTGTCAGCTGTAGATGGCATGTGACTATTCACAAGTTGTAGCCCATGCTTCCGTGTTTAAAGGGAAAGAATAAAAGAAAGAGGTAGATTTTTTTAGATGGTTTATTTAAAAGAGCAGAAACTTTTAATATAATAGCAGAATCCTTACAGATGAGAGGCTCAGTTCCAGCCACCTATCCATTCAAAAACACAAAATTTGCAAGTAATGGCACTAAAGAGAGGACCCTGGCCCTTTTTGCTCCACAAATACTAAAAGTGTTTCAGAGGCCATCTGAGACACTGGCTTCATGGATGGGATCTCTCATTAAATGCACCAGTGGTTGTGAGAAGCAGATGAATTAATTTTTGTGAAAACACTTCATTAAAGTGCCACCATAACCACTCTCATCATCTACTTTTAAAATATGTTCAAAAAGCTTTTCATACTGTATAACAGAATCTGGCTAGTAGGGCTCAGCATCTTTATAATTAATAACTTTTCTGAGTTGACACATATCAATGATCACAAGGCTGAGGGAAGCAGTCAAGAAGGTTATGGGGTCTGCATCATTTGAAATCATTGTGTGGTGATATGATCTAGAAGGAGAAATTTCTGAGGATAGGAGATGGGTTAATAGACCACTAAATGGTGTTTTCCTTCTGAAGATCTAGATGTCACAAAATCTTACATAGGCTGTTCCTTTTAGGAAGCAAAAATGGAATGAGCACATACTCATCAACTGTTCGATGTTGGTGTTGATCCGAGCCATCAGTGCCTCCCTGTGCTGTTGGGCTCTCTCTTCTAGAGCCCTGCCCATGAAGTAGTGTTGCAGTCGTTCTTGTGCTTGGGAATGGAGCTCCCTGCTGATCACATCTGATACCTCAGAGCCCTGGGAACAAAGGACAAAAAAAGTGTCACATGAAGGACACATATATCAAAGTATGTTTCACTTAACCACTTAGTAGAGGTTCTAGAATGCTTAGCTGTCTCTCATCAATTGAATGTTATGGTTGATATCTACCTTGTACTCTTGAGCAAGCATTAAATAGCCTCTTAAAAGCAGCTTTAAATGAAAATGCAGGTGGGCCAGATTCTTTTTGGTATGCTCCTATACCTCACTTCCTCACATAGTATGGTATTCTGGGAGAAGAGATAAGATTGAGAAATCATAGTGAAAATTACAAATGGTTTGGTAAAGATACTGGCCTGGAAGAGGAGTAACAAGACCAATCCTTTTGTTCTAGCCCCACCTGGTAAGACTACCTAACTTCTTGTCCTATCCCCACTCCCAAACTTATCTAAGCCATAATGTTATAACGGCTTCTAATTTCACAGAACAAGGGACAAAATCATTCAAAGGACCATATTCTTTTGGCTAGTCAGCTACTTTAAAAGGAACTTACCTAATTAGTTTGGACAAGGATGAAATAATCTCAACATTGAAGCTGACAGAGCTTCTGACACCCCAGCTTTCTCAAATATTCCAGTTCATGGATCTTGGATACAGCCCTGTTCCAGCTAACACCTTACTTTTCAGCCACAGAGTAACAGGTGTACTAGAGTATGGCTAGAGCAGCACTTCTTTTTTTAACAGGAGAATGCACCACAATCACACACAGTGCATTAAAAAAAATAGAGATCAAAGACCTAAACATAAGGACTAAAACTATAAAACCCTTAGAAGAAAAGACAGAGGAAAAGCTTCATGATATTAGATTTGGCAATGATTTCTTAAATATGACACTGAAGGCACAGACAACAAAAGGAAAACCAGACAAACTGTACTTCATCAAAATGAAAAAGTTTTGTGTATCAAAGGACACTATCAACAGTAAAAAGGCAGCCCACAGAATGGAAAAAAATGTTTGTAAATCATACATCTGATAAGGGATTAATATCCAGAATATACAGAGAACTCCTAAAACTCAACAACACAAAAACAAACGACCTGATTAAAAAATGAGCAAAGGACTTGAATTGAAATTTCTCCAAAAAAGATATACAAATAGCCAATAAACATATGAAAAGATGTTCAAAATCACTAATTATTAGAGAATGCAAATCCAAATCACAATACCACTTCACATTCATTAGGATGTGAAAATAATAAATGTTGGTGAGGATGTGAAGAAGTCTTGCTGACGCAGTACGGAAAACCACTAATTTGAAGTGAAGTCTCCCTTACTATTGACTTTACTTATATGGTCCACGTAATTATAAGACGCCAAATCCATTGACTACGGTAAAGCAACTGCATTACCTTATGCCAAAAGTAAATGTACATATACAGCTGAGACACTTATTTGTTGGTGAATATCACCCACTGCAATAATGTAACACTGGTACCATGGCACAAAAGCCTACATACGGGATGTCTTCTGATATAGTCATCCACTTGTTGCTTCAGTTCAACTCTGCGTGCATCAGTGAGTTCTCTGAGTCCTTGCCAAGGAGCAAATAGTTTCTTTTTCTTACGGCACTTTGCTAGGAATTTAAGAGTCTGGGACAAAAAAAAAAAAAAAAAGATTTGTGATTTTTTTTCTTCCCTAGCAGAACTATTTCCTTCCTACCAAAACATATGATAGTGACAACAGCTGTTAACCCTTTTATGTATGGGGAGAAAGATAGGATTGTGACTGGGGTGACAGAGGACAATAACTTTATCGTTATATTCTTCTGTAGTGTTTTAATATTTTACAAGGATATATTCATGTATTATTTGTACAGAAGGCAATAAAGAAAAAAAAAGGGAAATCAGCTTTGGGTTCTAGTCTTAATTCTAGCCCCTTATAAAACTGTTTGATTTGGGGCAACTCATTCAATCTCTATAGGATAGGTTCTATGTCTACAGAAAACAGGGATCCCAATTGTACTTAGCCAAAGGATTGTAAAGATCAAGGAGAAGGTATACAAGAAAAAGCTTGGTAAATGAATGTGCTTTCTCCTGTCCTTCAGAATGAATTCCTGGTAAGAAATCTTTTAACAGGCAAGATGTGGAGACACATCTGAAATTATTCTGCCCAATTTTTTTTTCACTCTTCTCCCTTCTTTGTAGTTTTTACTTTCATCGAAGTTATATGTTCACATTGCTTAAGGCAAGGGTTGGCAAATTATGGCCCACAGGTCAATCCAGTCTGATGCCTGTTTTTGAACAGCTGAAAAATGGTTTTTTACATTTTATATGATTACAAAGTTCAAAAGGAAAAGAATTAATTCATGACGTGAAAATTATGTGAAATTCAAAATTCAGTGTCTACAAATGTTTATTGAAACAAGAGTCATGCTCATTTGTTTACATACTATCCACAGCTTCCTTTGGGCTACAACTGTAGAGTCGAATAGTTCCAAGAAACTGTATGACCTGCAAAACCTAAAATATTTTACTATTTGATGCTTTCCAAAAAGTTTGTTGATATAACTATTGTTTAAAGTGTCAGTTTTAGAAGAATTGTTAAAAACCTCTCCCCCAAAGACAGCAACTTTAGTTCTTTCAGGTTTTTCTTCTGATGTTTATCTCCATCTACATTTTTGTGATTTTTTTCAGTGATAGGTATTATCTATTGACTTTCTTGTATGAAAGATAAGGACTTAGCTCTCTTTCACACATACTTTCTATATCTCCAAATATCCAATATTATTAAATCATAATTTTAGTTAATGTTCAGTGTTTACATTATTATGACTACATAAAGGCTATTCATTTTTCAACCATGTAGTGATGATTACTTTTTCTTCCTTGCATATTTTTATTTTCACTGGAATTAATAACTCTATTATTTTCCTGTGCTTATTTTTCTATATATTTATCACTGATTATCACAATTTCTGCCCTAACTGTTCATACATTAAAACACATCAGGCAATCTATCAAATTAATTTCCTTAGATACACATATTCTGGAGCTTTCTGACTTGTTCCAATCTGGATAGATTATTCCCTATGCTTGGTGCATAGCTGTCATCCCGAGATCTCCCATTCCCCATCATCTTGGTGACTCTTTTCATCTTTCCTTTGTGTTTCCTGGATTCCATGTTGTCCTTTCTTGGGTTATTCCTTTGTTTCAGAGACTTTGTGATGCATAAAAATGTCTTTAGTGTATCTTTACCTTTAACTGATGGTTTAGTTGGATGTAGAATTCTAGTTGGAAATCATTTTCCCTCAAACATTTGACAGCCTTACTCCAATATCTTTTAGCTTCCAATAATGCTGTTGAGGAGTACTTTTCGCCCCAGTGTATTTCACAATAATGTGAAATAGATGTGAGTGTATTTTTGTCATTGTATTGGACATTCAGTCTTTTTAATCTAAACCACATGATATTCAATTCTGAGAAATCTTAAATTATTTGATTTCTTCTCCTCCAGTTTTTTTTTTTTTTCTTTGTTTCAAATGTTTGACCTCCTAGACTGGTTCTGGTTTCTTTTTGCCCTGCTCTCTAGATTTCCCAAACCTTTTTTTCTAGCCCTTTTATTATGTCTTTCTTTTTTCTGTCAAATTTTATTCCATTTGTTCCCTGTTATCCAGCATCTTGGTTTTTGCTTCATGTATTATTTTCTTTTAGCTCTCGGAGAAAATAATACATTTTAAAAGTTTTCTTATCCCTGCAATATCTCTATTTCCACCAAGTAGTTTTATTCTATTTGTTTTGGCCTTAGCTTCCTGCAGACGTCCAGTGATACTTTCAGCTGATATTTAAGAGTGGGCACTAAAAAGCTGTTTAGAAATGCTGAGCAGATGGGTAGGGTTTATCTATTCTGTACTTCTTTATAGGGCTACTGAACTGGGCTGTTTCATTGGAGTACCTCATTGTGAGTACATGTATAACTATTCCCTTGGGCTGTTCAGATTTCCTAAAGAAAATGTTTTCAACCTACTGTTTACAGGATACAAGCCTGGCTGACAGCACTGAGATCTGAGAAGAAAAAAGGGCTTGGAGGTTTTCACATTCAGTATAAAGATTTCCTTAATACCCTTGCTTTTACTATAGTACTTGAGCCTTCAATTGCGCTTACATTCTCCTATTGAGATTTTCTCCTTTTCTTCTATTCTTCCCTTTTCTTGATTTTTCTTCCTTGCTTCTCCTTCTATCTTTCCTCTACTTCCTGCTTTTAGTATGAAGCCAGGCTTATGATGCTACTCTGGGAACTCAGAGTAAAGTTTCCAGAACAGAGGAATTTTTGCCCTTAGATCAGAAAAGTCCACCTTGACATCTCTGTCTCTTTTCCTCATTCTTTGTCATTTTAGGACTCTCTGAAATTGTATTTATCTCCCAATGTTTATTTTTTCAACTGGTTTGTTTCAGTAAGTGCTTTTGTTGTTGGTCTTTAATAGATATGTATATTTGATACTGTTTTGCTATAATCAAGTAGCAAGAATTAGCTATCATTCTGGCTCTAGAGAGCAGACGCCAGCAAACATCACCTTCTTTCTGAGCTGCTTCTTTTTTTTTTTTAAGAAGGAACAATTAGGTTTATTTGCTTGTGCCAGGAAATATCTCACATACATTGCTATAAAAACCATGTTTATCACTTTAGTGTGGAATTCTTTAGAAGCACTGGCAACTTTGGAAACTGGATGCACTGAACTGGTGGATGCCACAGATGGAAAATTCTAGAAGGCAGCCAGACCTGCCCTTGTGCTTGTCACTAGTTTCCAGTCTTTGATTTCCAGGTTTTGGCTCTTTCAAAGCCATTTTTCACATTTCTGAAATCAAGAATGGCCTGAGAAATCTCTTCATTTGTGTGCATCAAAAATGAACCTAGAGTAAAAAGAGACATTCAGAAAGTTCTGGGTGATGAGAATTTTCTTCTACCACTAAAATGGTGCATATTTCTGTAGTTCTTAATTTGAAACAAACTCAGGCATATCTGAATAGCAAACGGTTATTTTCCCAGCATCAGATCCTCGAGGATGGTAAAACAGGTTTTTAGGATTGTGTATGATTATAAAGACCAAACTTCAGATAAACATATGCAATTAGACCTCACTCATCCATTGCAGGCTGTCATCAGCAATGGCAATCTCTTTATTAAAAACATTCTTAGGTTTGGTTCTATTATGACCATTTTTGTAGTTTTAGTTCTTTTTACCTTCTTTATTTTTTTTAATTGAGGTATAATTGACATACAATATTATATTAGTTTCAGGTGTCCAACATAATGATTCGATATTTGTATATATTGGGAAATGATTGTCACAAAAAGTCTAGTTAACATCTGTCACCATACGTAGTTAGAGAATTTTTTTTTTCTTATGATGAGAACTTTAAGGATTTACTGGGGCTTCCCTGGTGGCGCAGTGGTTGAGAGTCTGCCTGCTGATGCAGGGGACACGGGTTCATGCCCCGGTCTGGGAGGATCCCAAATGCCGCGGAGCGGCTGGGACCTTGAGCCGTGGCCGCTGAGCCTGCGCGTCCCACAACGGGAGAGGCCACAACAGTGAGAGGCCTGTGTACCACCAAAAAAAAAAAAAAAAAAAAGATTTACTGTAGTTGTCAGTTAAATAGCATTGGCTGATGTCAAGAACTGAACTGATCTGATAAAAAAAAATTGGCACATCTTGTCATAGTTTTCGTGTCTCTGCAGTATATGAGGCTGTGTCCTTACATGAGGAGTCTAAGTAATTTTTGAAAACTAGTAGCACCTCATTGACAATAACAAAAGATTACAAAAATTTCAAGACAAGAAAGAATCACATTTTGGATTCTTTAGGGGTCAGCACACTTCTCCATGTTGAACTGTTTCTCTCTCTCTTTTAAAATTTATTTATTTAATTAATTTATTTTTGGTTGCGCTGGGTCTTCTTCATTGCTGTGCATGGGCTTTCTCTAGTTGTGCACAGGCTTCTCATTGCGGTGGCTTCTCTTGTTGCAAAGCACGGGCTCTAGACACGCGGGCTTCAGGAGTTGTGGCTCACAGGCTCTACAGCACAGGCTCAGTAGCTGTGGCGCAAGGGCTTTGTTGCTGCACGGCATGTGGGATCTTCCCGGACCAGGGATCGAACCCATGTCCCCTGCCTTGGCAGGTGGATTCTTAACCACTCGCTACCAGGGGAGTCCCAACAACTGGTTCTCTTTCTTTCTTTCTTTCTTTTTTTTTTTTTGCGGAACGTGGGCCTCTCACTGTTGTGGCCTCTCCCCTTGCAGAGCAACAGGCTCCGGATGCGCAGGCTCAGCGGCCATGGCTCATGAGCGCAGCCGCTCTGTGGCATGTGGGATCTTCCCAGACCGGGGCACGAACCCATGTCCCCTCCATCGGCAGGCAGACTCTCAACCACTGCACCACCAGGAAAGCCCAACAACTGGTTCTCTTAATGGCTCCTCAGGAATTAGGACAAAGTGGCTTCTCTCAGGATCCTTGTTCTCCACCTGGACACTGTCACCTTCCCCCAGCACAGCTGTGTGATGAGGTTCTATCTTTTGTTGGGTGTTAGGTCCAATATGCATGTTTCCAGATATGGTATAAATGAAGCTTGATCACCCTTTAGGAATAGGCTGGGAATGCTTTGCTCCTTGGTCCAATCTTAACTCCAAATATAAAGTCGGTGTGTAAGTGTAAATCTTGGACTTGATTCCCAGGGATTCTCCAGAAATGACAGCAACAGTAACACCATCCTTACGGGTTTAGGGATTTTGCTGCTTTTTACTTCCTGGTACCAAGGCTCCACCATCTTCTGTGAGCTCCTCAAATTAACCCACAGCTGTAGGCCATGGACTGACTCCTCCGAGCAAGGCATCTCCGCACAATGCCCCAGCCCATGGTCATCCACTGTAGGTCTCCTGTGTTCAACTGACCAGCATGTCCACAGAAGTCTTCGCTGGCCATGATAACCCCCTTCCAGGAGGTAATACACTGTTTCAAAACCTCAGTGTGGGTGATCAGGAAATCCACCTGGTCTACCGCCTTTAAATTCATCAAACAGTAAAAATGGATCCAGATTTTTAAACTAAGGTCAGCCAATGCTTCTGCGGACCCATGCTCCAACCCCTTCTGACTGCTCCCAGCTAAGCACTGAGGGTAACCTTGCACGATGCCATATAAAGGCTAAAATGCGAGCATGCTGAGGCTTAGCAGATTGCAGTGCTCTGCAGAAAGAAAAGTCATTTGCCACTTGCACCAAATTGCAGAGGACCATTTAAGCATCCCTGGCCATCTCCCTTGGAGACTCCCCTGGGAGTCTAAAGCTGGCCGGGGAGGGTGGGGTCCTGCTAACTGATCGATGGCACCGGTCCCGCCTGGCCCCATGGGTACCCGGTACTCCAGTGTTCTTGGGGGCCCCTTCTGAGCTTAAGAGATGAAAAAGCAAGAAAAGAAAATCCTGGAACATTAAGAAGGAAAAGACAGCTAATTCTTCAAATTTAATTCTAATACTATACCACTACATAGAACTCCAACTTGTTTACGTAAGGATGTGTAATTTGAAATGAGCAGGTGTACATAAGGTTTTCTTGATTTTTATCTATCTGAGAAACAATGCCTCTCTTTTACGCATAGTGAGGGACAGAAGGTAAACAACAGTTCTGGCCTTTGTCTGCCAAGGACACTAATAACCAGTTCCTCCTGAGGGATAAGTTCAATGAAATGATATTCCAACTTCGTTCTGTGAAATTGATAATTATTTCCTTTTCTTTGTTATCAAGGTCATCTGCAGTGCTAATAGAAATATAAAATGAGTCAAATATGTAATTTTTAATTTTCTGGGAGGCAGAATAAAAAGGTAAAAACAGGTGAAATTAATATTTTGCATGTACTGAGTTACATAAGCATAACTCAATATATGTAAAATATTAGCATTTCCACATGTAATTAAGACTCCGTGCTTCCACTGCACCACTGCAGGGGACACAGATTCCATTCCTGGTGGGGGAACTAAGATCCTGCATGCTGCCACGGAGCCCAGCCAAAAAAAAAAAAAGTCAGTAGCCACGAGGTAAAGGTATTAGAAAGGACCCAAGGCACTGATATCCATGGGTCCATGGGTTAATCCTTAGGTGGCATTGCTTAGCAGAGGGTAAACAGCAGATGTGGGTGTGATTCAGTGATGGTGCGGGACGGTTTGTTGCACACATGGCCTAAAATCCCCAAAAGAGCCTGAGAAAGATGGAGGCAGCAGACATCTCTTCCTATTTCCCTAGTATTTACTCTGTTTTTTAAGTGGTTTAAAAAAATCTTTGTAAAAGCTTAATCAGAGAAATCAATAAGGAGACTGTTCAAAATCTATCACTGTGAAAAACTGAAATTGACCTAAAGTTTAACAATAAGGGATTTAACAATAGGGATTAACAAACAAAGTTCAACAAAAAGGGATTTAGGTCAATAAATTGACCTAAAGTTTAACAATAACAATAAATAAGTTTAACAATAACAATAAAACTAAATGCTACATGATCTGAAATCCTAATATGAACGTTAACTATGTATAATAACTAGACATTAGGAAAACTGGTCATTAAGTGAAATAGACAGCCTTGTACTATGCTTTTCCAAGGCAATAAAATATTACTATGCTCCAGATAAATCCCAGGAAGATCATCATTTAAGAACACCATTCTATAATTCAAGAATTACAATGATCTAATTATACCTAATGTATTATCTGTGCATTAAAAAACATCTAATATGATAAGCTGCTCCTACGCAGGACTTTACAATTGACAAAATACTTTCCCATAAATTAGGTCATCTGATCCACATAACAACTGAGTGAAAAAGATAGGGTAGACATTCATTCATATGTCAAGCACATGCAGGAAGCTGACAATAAATAAGACTTCGTTCCTTACCCTTGAGATTCTCATTGCTCAAGTAAGAAAGAAAAAAATTAACAAATAACACTGCATTTTGGTAAATGATGTACAAGGGTCTATGGAAATACTAAGGACTGAATGTCTAAATCATTTGGGCCAGTGATAAGGATGTTCTCATTTTAAGAAACTAAGGCTCAGAAAAGCTAAGTGACTTGACCAAGACTTTACAGCAGATAAACAGGAAAGTCAGGTTTGAACCCATGTCTTTGCCTCCTAATCCAGTACTCTTTTTACTAACTCAGACTCACTGCTCTTTGAAGTGTGACAGCTGCTTTATACTCCACAAGAGATGGCCTCTGTTGGCGAAAATTCTTCCTTTCCCTGTACCCTCTCCAATGTTTCTGGATAATCAATGCTGATTTCTCTTCTATTTCCCGATTATGTTTTTCCACCTGACCTAAAAAGATAACAAACACTATTACAACATACTCACTTCTATGCTTTCTCAAGTTCTAGAATCAGGACAATGAAAGTACCAACAATCTTGCAGTCCTTTTATTTTTTTCAATATTGATTTTCCCAATTCTATTATTTTACAATGGTTATAAGATTTTAGAAACAAAACGCTCCAAAAGCTTTCTCAGATTATGCTTCTTTGGAAAAGACTCATATCATTTTTTTTGTCTCAGAGGAATGAGAAAAGGGCTAAAAATCCAATAGCAAGAACATTTAGAAAAAAGAATCACAAGTAAATAGTTAGAAAGTCATTCAGTACTACAAAAAGGGAAAAGCACATTGTGTATATATGTTACCTACTCTGCGTGGTTCTAAATTTCTCTTTAGTCACTCAGTTAGTTCTACAGATGACTTTCTTTTTACTTTCTGGGAGTTAGTCAGCATACAGTCTAGGGTTCACAGTAGCTAAGTGACAGAATAAGGTGGAAGGTAAAAATAAAAAGGGATATATTTGAGAGTACCAAAAATTGATAGGATTTAGTGGTGAACTAGATGTGGAGGGAGGGAAAAAATTCTAGGATGTCTCATAGATGGGACACTGAGTAGACTGTTGGTGCAATTACCTGAGAGATGAGGAATACAGGAAGAGGAAATCAGTGAGGGAAGATAATGACTAGTTTTGAGGATGTTTGTGGATATCTAAGTAAAGCTAACCAATAGGCAGCTGGCTACAGGGCTGTGTTGTCCAATGTAGTAGGCACTAGCCACAACTGGTTACATAAATTTAAAGAAAGTAAAATAAAATTTTAGATCCTCAAGTGCACTAGCCACATTTCAAGTCAACAGCTACCTCTAGCCATTGGTACTGTGAAGATATAGAACACTTCATTTTGTAGAAAGTTCTACTGGGCAGGGCTGGTCTAGAGCTTAGGAGAGAGGGTGAGGATGCAGACAAGATTCCAGAGTGCTAAGCACTCAGTTGGTAGTTGAAGCTGCAGTTATGGATGGGATACCTCAGGAAGAGCAACATGAAAATAATGGGGTAAGGATGGAACCCTGGGAAACATCTGAATTTAAGGGAAAGAAAGAGAAATATGAAGCTAGTGAAGGATACTGGGAATGAGTAGTAGAAGGGGGAAGGAGTAGAACTAAAAAGGAATCTTGAAATGACTCAGATTTCCCAGACTACACTTTAATATTAATTTCAGCTTAGTGTGTCCAAAGTGGCAAGAGGTGTCACAAGGTTTGTACTGAGTTCTGAGGGCAGAATGTAGCAATATTCTAACACCTTACTTAAGTTCAAGGGGGTTCTTTCTTTATGTCAAAGACAGATATCTTTAAGCATAAAATTTTGTTTCACTAATTTATCTGAAAGAAAAGAAAAATTACTGGAGAGATTGCTCATCATAAACTAATAGGCCTTAATCAAAAAAAAATAGTTACTTTTTTTGACTCAAGAGATTTAATAAGATTTATCTGAAAAAGGAGAAACAGGGAAAAGATCCCCATTTAAAAAAATAAATCATCAGGTAGCTAGGAAATTTGGTTTATTAAAAGATATCCTAATCAGTCTTAATTACACTTATAAAATTGATACTGCCACACACCTGGATGAACTATTTCAAGCATACTCAGCCGTAATTCTCGGGAAAGTCTCATGGCTCTCTGCCTTTGAAGTTGCAGTTGTAATCTGCAGTCCTCTTCTTCCTTCTGTCTACTTAGCTTCAGTAACATCTTTGTTCGCTTAGATCTGTGATGGAAACATTAAGTACGAAACATTAAGTACACACAATTTTCATAATTATATGTCCACTCAAGAAGTATTTATGAAAAATGGCTTAACCTCACTAGTAATCATATAAATACAGACAGCAAAAAAAATTTCAAAGATAATTCCTAGTGTAGTTAGAGTATGATGAAATAAGTTTTCATGTGCTGCTCTACAACCTTTCTGAAGAAATATTTTGGATACATGCATCAAAATATTTCTGAAGAAATACTTAAAATATGTATCAAAAGCCTTAAAAATGTTAACCAATTAATTCCATTTCTAATTATTTTCATAAGGAAAAATCTAATACGTATGTAAAGACTTATGTTAAAGGATGTTCTCCATAGCATTACAACAGTAACAAGTTGAAAACAAACCATATGTCCTACAATAGTGAGTTATATAAATAAATACTGGTTCATTCACCGGACGGAATTCTATAAACTATGAAAAAATAAAAATTTCAAAGAAGCAATCACTGTCCCTAAGGCAGACAAAGAAGAGATAGAGTTATGCCCTTAATCTCGGTTTCAAGGGGGAAGTTGAAGGGTAGTGGAATATGCCACTCTGGCATAAAGATCGTTTTGAGCTGGAGGCAAATGAGAATCAGGAAACACAGAAAGAAGCCTTCCCAGAGGATCCCTTAACTGGCTAAAAGCAGAAACAGCTGAGAAATGAGGACTGCCATAAATTTCCCCTCCCAAGGAAGTTTTATGGCCATAGAGATGGAACTGCACAAATAACCCATATCTTCCATAAGTTCCCCAATATATTTACCTTCCCCAATATACTTACCTTCCCACAGTTTGTTGCCCTCAGAAGCCTAAAATCCTTTTCTTTTCACCTGTCACTTCTCTATAAATTATTCTTTGTTAACATCTATATAGGCCCCAATTTTTTTTTTTTTAAGGTAAGAAGTGGATTTATTTAGAGAAATACATGTTCCATAGACAAAATGTGGTCTGTCTCAAAAGGCGAGAACGGCCCTGGGAGAAACACACTCCACAGAGTGTGGGCCATCTCAGAGGGCGAGAGCTATATAATACCAAATTCTAACCCCCCCTTTGAGTTATGCATCATGTCAGGTTTCTTCCATGTGACGTGTGCTACACATGTTAAGAAACTGTTTTTCTCTTGTTAATCTGTTTTTGTTTTTGTCAGTATAATTTTCAGGGCCCCAACCAACGAACCTAAAATGTATAGAGGTAAAAACTGTTTTCTTCCCCTACAAAGTCAACCAAATAAAATTAAAATACCTAAGTATCAGCACCATGATAGAGGAAGGTAAATTGTGA
The DNA here is from genome assembly GCF_003676395.1 of Aethalodelphis obliquidens. Classification (NCBI taxonomy): domain Eukaryota; kingdom Metazoa; phylum Chordata; class Mammalia; order Artiodactyla; family Delphinidae; genus Aethalodelphis; species Aethalodelphis obliquidens. Next base: position 67,283,199 of record NW_020837945.1, read on the forward strand.
GCTTTCCTGCTTGTGAGGCAGCTGTTAGCTGCTTAAGTAAACCTTGCTGAGGAAAAGGGTACTTAACAGAAAACAAAGTTTCTGACCATGAAAAGTGATTAAATAAAGAAGAAACCCCCAAGAAAGTGCTTTAGCAAGGGTGTGACTATAAAAGAGTACCTCTTGTTGAATCCGAAGCTCTGATGAATCTAGGTCCATAACTGTGAGTGGTGGGCAGTCCCTCCCCCCAAAAAACATGGGAGGGAAACTACTCTGAGATAATAACCTGACCACAAAGAGACAGAAATAACCTTGGCAGAAAGCCCAGCTACAAAGGAAGTAAAAGAAATTTGCATAAACTTGCTGCAACTAATAGAAGAGGAAAGGTGCTGAAGCCTGGAGCAAACTGGAGATTAAAAAACTAAAAACTCATTATAATGTGAGATTTAAATAATTTTGGCTTCATGGCTGATGTCTTATAATGGATATATTTATAACTGGTCTGGTGTTGTTTCATAAAGCAATGGAATTTCTATTTTAAAATAGTGGAATCTTAATTAGATTCCACAGATACCCCTCTAAGTGGACAAAATCTTTAATCCTAGGATGCTTTTAAGTAAAGATTTTAATATTGCAAAGAAAAGTAAACTGGCAAATTTGGCAACTACTGTAAGACTAAACATTAAAGGTCTGAATCCATGGCATGGGGCACCTTTAAATGTAAGATACATAGCTGAGAATGGTAGCAGGAAGATCCATAAGGGATAACTACTCTGAGTTCACTACAAAGGTAAGGCTATACCAAGAACATCTCAGACTCTTGAATAGAAGAATATACAGTGTGACTCTCAAAATATTCATCATCTCCCAAACTTATTTAACCAAAGAAATAACTTTTTAAATATTTTTAAAGAAATAGCTAGTAGGATAGACAAACTCTGAGCAATGCTGGAATGGATTATACTTGCTTCTCATGAGTACTATTTACTTAACAGATCTGCCTGTCTAACTAGATTTGTAAATCTTCAAGGGCAAAAAATGTGCCATATGCATTTTCCTCTAAGTGCCCAGTAACATGCTAAAAAAACCTTTCTATTATTTTAATCTTGTGAGGTACACAGACAATTATCCCCATCTTATAGATGGGAAATTTGAGGCAAGAGAGGTGGGGCAACTTGTCCAAGATCATTCAGTTCACAAGTTGCTGAGGAGGGATACAAACTCAAGTCTGTTTAACTCTCCCAATACCTAGCACAGCCTCTGGCATATATTAGGCACTTGAAGCATGCTTAAAAAATTAACAATTTTTTGGCTACCAACAAAACTCATGCCCAATGATATTAATAACTTATCTTTTAAGTTTTCTCTGAAGGAAACTTTTATCAATGAAAAGCATGTCCACTAAGGGACACAGCCAGAGTGGCTTCAATACCTTCCACTAACCCATCCAGATTCTTAGAGGCAATGGAAAGAAAACACACAGACACAAATGACTTAGCTCCTAAGGTCATTTATGATAAAGTGGAGCCATCTCAGAGGTGATTTCTCATGCAGCCTAACTTAAAGCTAAATTTTAGTTCACTATTTTAAAACACATTTGTAACTGAGAAACACAGCTGCAGTTATCAAAAGAATAGTTTCAGTTTTCTTAAAAAAAACATTGACTTCTGGAATATGCAAGTTACACTTTAGTGAACTAAAATTTAGCTTTAAATTAGGTTACATGAAATCACCTCTGAGATGGCTCTAATTTATCAACAATGACCTAAGAGCTAACTCATTTGTGTGTGGTGTGTGTGTGTTCTTTTTGTCACCTCTAAGAATCTGGATGGATTAGTCATGTAAAAACTGGGCCATGTCTTCAGTATTTCATTTTTAGTTTACTTGAAATAGCAACAAATGACAAACTATGTCATATCTCAATGACCATATGTGTCCATGCCATATTTACTGAGGAAAATCAGGTTAACATACTTAAACCTTTTTGTACTCATACACATTTTTACCAAAATTACATATGAACAATTATGGCAACTTTTAGTTTTAAGGGTTTGATGAGATAATTGACCATTACTGGCTCCCTCTATAGGCCTGGCCCACAAGAAAGTCTCATTAAGTGAACAGGATTGTGTATTTGTTACATCACATTCCTGTCTTACATTATGTCTTTTGCTTTTGGAAGTACATCTAGTTAATGAAGTGCTGGTACTCAGAAATATATGAAGCAAGAATGAAAGAAACGGATTAGAATATTGAAAAAGAAAAAAAAAACACCCCAAACTATAAGTTTTCATTCAGCTATACTCTAATAAGATACATCTAGCCCTCTCAGATCATAATTCCTCTCACCCAAATTTTTTACCTGAAACTCCTCTGCAAAGTAATCACAGCAGATGGAAGCTTCTTTAATCTCTTTCTAGTCTGGAAACCCTTCCAATAAGCTTGAATCAAGCAAGCTGCTTGATGCAGTTTCTGAAATTAAAGGCCAGAATTAATTTAGAGACATCTCTAGGAAAGTCTTTTTTAGAAGTTTACTTCTTAAAATATCAGGCCTGGGCAAGTATTAATCTCCATTTTTAATAAGCTGAGCAGGAGGCAACATCTGCATAGGCCCAGGACAGGGAAGGCCTAAGAATATTAAACCTGATCTCCCAAAGGAAGCTCAGTTAGGCATTATCTAGAATGTATTCAAGATACAGTCTAGTTAGCTTCAAATTCTCCCTGATTAATCTCACTTCCATTCCCATTACAAGGATTTCATAGTTTTGCTTATTTAATGTTTTAACTTCTTTGCTTCACTTCCTATGCCTGGCTTCATTTATTCAAAGATTCAAGGGTATGAGGGACTCTTTGTATAGGTTTAAAAAAAAAAAGGCTCTGGGGTTAAAAATTTAGACCATAAACAACTCCTTCTCCCATCAAACTATGGCTGCTCTGGATGTTAGGGGAAAATAAGTAAAGGAAGGGGGAGAGAGAGCAAATAAAAGATTCAAGAGACTACCACTATCCAATATTTTGAAACTAAAATGTTAGTAAATATCATGCAAATTATTTTTATAATTTAGTACCTGCTCTTCTACTTCCTGATAGACCTTAGGGCTTAAAAGACCAATGAGCTGTCTAAGTTCTTGACTAAACTCTGTCCCAGGCTCTTGTTTATTTAGTAGACTTCTGAGTCCTGAAATGCAATAACAAAGGCACAACTATTAATAATAAAATATGATTTTGCTATCTAATCAGAATTAATTTGAGGTTAAAAAGTCTAGTTTAGAAACAAATGAAAACAATAACAAGATTAATCACATGATTTTTCTTTTTCCTTTTCTCAAAAACTTCTAGATTGAGGTCTTTAGGATTTTCCACTGTCCTGGAGTTCTTATGTGCTTACTCGTGAGATCTGATGCAAAATCTGTCTAGTCAACCTCTTTAATTAAAAAAAAAAAGGGAGAATGGAATCACTGCGATAAGTCAAAGGGTAGAGACATATAGTTGTGGTTTTTTTTTTGAACATAAATACCTTAAACAAAAACATTTAAAAAAAGATAATGAATACATACTGAGTAAATGCCTATCCTGTGGAAGCACTTGAGCAGGTTATTAGTTACTACTAATTATATGGAGTTATTATTACATAAAAATATACAGTAATGTATGTAATTTGGGGTAAATCAATAGGTTCCTGAGCATTTATTATAGGAGAAGTGCTATAATATTAAAATACTGCACTTTCATCCCAAATTAAAACTGAGTAGTAATATAAGTTACAAAGTAAGTACTATTTCCAGCGTACGGAGGAATGATGTATTATAATGTATGTACACAAGATACATCAGCAAGGGAAAATGGCCTTGGAGTGTACAAATGGGGAAGCCACTAGATAGGTCTTTCCATGTCATACTTTCTTCAAGACTCAAGTTCTCAGCAGTATTAATAATTGTAAAATATCTTGAGGAAACTGAATAAGTTCTACTGTTGAGAAAAGAAAGGGAGACAGCTTAAGATAAAATTCCTTTAGAATGAACTGTTGGACATTCACATTTCTATAGAGGAAATCTAATTACAGAAATAAAAAAATGTGTATCTGGCACAATATCATCTAGACAGTTTTATTACTGGCACTTCTCTCCCTATTTCTATAATACATAAAATAATTACAATGTTCACAGTAATGACTCATGCAAGATAAGTCACTAAAGTGCCTTCCAAATCATCAAGAATGATTAAAGGCCATTGTAATAGTTTTGGTATTAAATGCATCACATTATATTCTAATTCTTGAAATTTTATATATAATATAACCCTGTATTAGTAAGTATATTTAATCAATTAGAAACCTACTTCTTGACCATACCAAATAAGAAAATATATTGTAATGGATTCATGGCTCTGGCTAGCAAAGAAATAAAACAAAGCTAACATATAACTCTGATTAACAGTTGAAAAAAAAAAAAACTACCTGAGTAATTCTGGGTAAACACCTACATTTTTTCCATGCCTCTGTTTCCACTGCTATATAATGAGGATAAGAGTAAACATCTCACAGGATTGTTATGAAGATTAAATATTTTAATACACATAAAGTATGAGGAATAGTCATCTGACACATAGTAAATGCTCAATTAAATGAAAGATTATTCTATGGTAATGGTAAAACACTGAGTCCTTTCCTTCTCAAGTTTTCTGACTTTTTATTCACATATATGTTTGATTTTGGAGGTGAGGGAAATTTTTTGTTTGTCTTTGAGGAAAGGCATTATAGGAGTTGAAGAGTAATTATTAATTGATGTAAAGATCAAAAGGGCTGTCAATCTCTGAAGCACAGCTCTATTTTCTCAGTAAAGTTAGGTAAGATCAGTGATCTTTTTTTGGTCATTATTTTACTACACTATATGGTATAATCAATACACAGCCTTTTTGTCAGAGAGGGAGCAAATATTCATTGTAACCTTGTCAATAAGGTATCATATGCCACCTGTTGAGACATGAAGATGGCTGGATTACATAAAGGTTTTTTCCCTGAACTGTTATCTGCTGTGACAGAGTTTATCTGCACATTTCAATTATTGACTTTTTAAAAACACAGGTATTTTGTTTTCCATAAACCATCAATAAAAATGTTCTTTTTGAGACTTTCAAGAACAGAAAGAATATATGTACTACCTTTGTAGCAGGCACTTAGTCTCAGTAAAATCAAAATTTCCTGATGGGATTTAGCCATCAACAGTAGGAGCCTTGTAGCAGTACTTCTTATGACTGGACTAGGAGTTGATAAAAGTTTGAAAACAACTTCATCTAAAATTGAATGCAGGGTTTTCACTTCTATTCTGAGTAAATCACCACTAATAGAACAAAATAAAAAAAAAAGTACCGTTACTAAACGACACATAAGTATCTCAAAAAATTAAACATTACAGGTGCAGCAAGTTAATGCCTATGGCCTGATCCATGAAGATAACCAATAGTTTAAGCAGATAGCTTAGTTCCAAAAATACATCACATTAAATCAATTAATTGAATTCTTACTGTAAGGCACCATGCTAGGTAAAGTAAGGAATACAAAGTTGACAAAGAAACTTGCAATCAAATACTGGAGGAAAGATAAATGTGCAAAATAGTAAATAGATGGTTCAAAAGCTTCAAGGCAATAATAAGAGGAAGATCACAGGACATTAAGTACATGGTTCACTGCTTAATGATGTACGAAGACAAACATGTTATAGGAATTCAATTATCATGTACTTAATACAGAAGGAACTTTTTCTTTTAGTATTCCTCTATTACACTAACAACCTCATGTTGCATTACTGATGTCATGAAAAATTACCTGAAACGTCGAAATAGTCAAAAGGGATTACTGGGTGTTCTTTTACTCACCCCACCAAGGAATATGTGATTTTCTAGGGGTGTGTACCTTTGATTATCCATTTACTACTGATTAGGATATTTTGCAATTCTGTAAAAGTAGATGTTGGCTTGTAGAAAGCAAATAATGGCAATGATTATTATCTGAGAACAATGCAAAGAGATTCTTACTCAACAACAATATAAATGACTTTTATCCACTAGAAAAAGTAACCGTAAAGGTTATGCCTGATACTCTCTACCATTCAGTTTCTGTGATAAAATGTTCTTCTGATCCTCTTCCATCCTCTACTTACAGATTTTTGACCATTCTTTCTCAGTCTTCTTTGTGGGCTCCCCTTCCCCAATATACCCCTTAAAGGTTACTCCCCAGGATTCTATTTTCAGCCCATTTCTTTTCTCAGTCTATTCATATTTTCCACTGAGCTCATCTTCTCTCATGTTTTTAACTATCGGTTTTAGGCTAACTCATAAGTCCACAGTTCTAGTCCAGATCTCTTCCAGAAGTCACATTCACTTGTCAGTGGACATTTAAGTTGTCTTGTCTTTGGGTGTTACAGATAAAGCTGCTATAAACATTTGTGTACAAGTCTTTGCATGGACTTTTATTTCTCTGTCTGCTGAAAATATCTACCTATGTTGGACATAACCAATATTGAATTTGTTTTGGCTATACCACTGTCTATTATCCATTATAGAAAACTTGGTGTCATACCTGAATGCATCCTTTATTTTACTCCGTATCAAAATGCTCATGAAGACCTGATGATTTTTTATTTTGACCAGCTTCATTAAAGTATAATTGATATACAACAAACTGCACACATTTAAATGTACAATTTGGTAAGTTCTGACATTTCCCCATCACAATCAAGATAATGAACATACCCATCACCCATCAAAGCTTCCTTTTGCTTCACTGTAGTCCCTCCCTTCTTACCTTCCCTGGCACCTTATACTCAGGCAACCACTGATCTGCTTTCTGTCACTATAAATTAATTTACATTTCCTAGAATTTTATACATAGTTATGATTGTAGATCCTATCTGAACATCATCAGTTTGCAGAAATGATTACTTTGTATTACTAAAGGAAGAGGGGGAAAAAAAAGAGCAAAGCAGAGATTCTATCATGGCACAAGTTTGATTTTCTCATCCTTTTAAAGCCAAATCAAAGTATGACCATTTCTGCTAAACTTCCTGCCTTTGTATTACTTTACAAATAAAGAAAATTTTAAGATGTAGGCAGTTTCAATAACCAGATGTGGTTAAGTTGCTTGGAAACAATTTGATCCTTTCAGATCTTGCTTTCATTTTGTTGGGATGATCCAGAATGGTGCTCAGTCTAGTGCTATTATCCCTTACTACTAGGATGAAACCATCCTGAGTACTCTCAGTGCTCCATTTTTCATGTAGTTTTCCAGTTTGGCTGCTGGAATCAGTCAGTATTCTTGGCTCTGTGTTTCTGGTACTGCTCCTTTTAATCCTTCTGGATTACTGTTTTCCACGACATTGGATAGTTTCCTCAAACGCATGTGCTGATCAGTACTCTACTGAAAACTTGTAGGGGACTCTGCAGATCTCTAGGGTTCTCTCTTTGTGTAGCTCTCTCTTCTACGGTATCCTGTCTTATAAACTCTAGCCTACTTTTCACCCTCTGCATGTTGTTTCTTACCTGTGTGCACTTGCTTATATTGTTACCTCTGCCTAGAAATACTGTTTTCTCTTCTTCCTCCCTGGCTAATTTCTTATCCGTAAAGTTTCATCTCAGGTGTTAACCTTCTCCAGGAAGTAGCCCCCCCTCAGTTTGGTTTAGGAGCTCCTCTAATACTTGTGTACCCTTAAACATGGTAACTTATTACACTGTAATATAATTGTCCTTATGTGTTAGTCTCTTCCACTATACTGTAAGCTATTTGAAGACAAGGTTCATATCTTAATCAATTTTGTAAACCCAATGACAGACGAATACTTGGCACGTATAGTAGATGCTTAACAAATCCATATTGAACTGAAAGAATCAATGATTTCAACAGTGTTTACTCTGCCTTTCTATTTTAACCTGGGAAAATTGCCTATTACTTCTTTTATGCCCTTCTATAGCACCTGGCAAATACTAAGCTTGCAGTTTGCTAAATAAATATATGATTAAATATTTTTTATTGTGATCCCAATATCTTCCTTCAGATATCACAGTAATTTTTCTTCTCTAAGCCTGCGATTTGGATTAAAATCTTCTTAAGCTCTAAGATAAGATACAAATTTGATAACAAATTTCCAATCTTTTACAGTATTTTACATCCATTTTTTTCTGAAATACAATGGTAATAATAGAGCTTTTTAAATGCCATGTACAAGTCATATGCAATCGAAGATTTTAGGAAAATTGGAATAAAATTGGTAATGCTTCTGATCACAAATAAAAAAATTCTACATATTTTGTAAGGCCAAGTTACCTGTTGATCTGTAGTATGTTCTGTAGCATGGTCATGACCGTAGATCCTACCTGAACATTGTCAGTTTGTAGTAAGTGCAAGAAATGATCACTTCGCAGTACTAAAGGAAGAGAAAATAAGATTAAGATTCTATGATGATACAATTAGTATTTACTTGCCCTTTCAAAACCAAGCCAAAGCATAATCATTTCTGTTAAACTTCCTGCCTTTATATACTTTGCAGTAAAGATTTTCTAGAATAGTTTCAATAACTATAATAGATAGCTATCCCATTTTTATGGACAGTTACAAATAAAGAAATACTAAGCTAAGATGGGACTTCCCTGGTGGTGCAGTGGTTAAGAATGTGCCTGCCAATGTAAGGGACACAGGTTCCATCACTGGTCTGGGAAGATCCCACATGCCACAGAGCAACTAAGCCCATGAGCCACAACTACTGAGCCTGCACTCTAGAGCCCACGAGCCACAACTACTGAGCTCGTGTGCCACAAATACTGAAGCCTATGCACCTAGAGCCCGTGCTCCGCAACAAGAAAGCCACCGCAATGAGAAGCCCATGCACTGCAACGAAGAGTAGTAGCCCCCGCTAGCTGCAATTAGAGAAAGCATGAAGACCCAATGCAACCAAAAATAAATTAAAAGAAAAATAAAGAAATACTAAGCTAAGAATCTACTGTTATCTCCCCTTAAATTAAAAGTAAAATATAAAATCCTAAAACTGAATCTCCTTTTCTAGCAGTGAGTTCAGTGAAAAAAACCAAATTTTCTGTGAAAAAAAGAGAATGTGAAGGAATAGCAATGGTACAGATGACCGTAATCAGTGGCTCATGTCCTTAAAAATTTAATTGTTATATAATGTATCATATTTATCATGTTTGCTAATATCTTATCTTAAATAATAATAAATCATTAATTACCCAGAAGAGTATTTGTTTGTATTGGTTTATAATTTTTAGGTTCTGAGCAGCCAGTTATGAAGACTTGGCACTGGATGCTTACGCAGGTCGCTTAACCTCTCAGAACATCTATTTCTGCCTGTATAAAACTAAAAATAACAGCTCTTTCACAGACTACTGTAAAATGTCCTAGAACAGCGTAGGTTCCCAGTAAATGTCAGTTTATAGTCCTTTCTTCACTAACTGATCAGAATTTTTTTAAAAAATAAATTTATTTATTTTTGGCTGTGTTGGGTCTTTGTTGCTGTGCACGGGCTTTCTCTAGTTGCGGTGAGCGGGGGCTACTCTTCATTGCGGTGTTCAGGCTTCTCATTGCAGTGGCTTCTCTTGTTGTGGAGCATGGGCTCTAGGTGTGCAGGCTTCAGTAGTTGTGGCGCACGGGCTGTAGAGCACAGGCTCAGTAGTTGTGGCACACAGGTTTAGTTGCTCCGTGGCACGTGGGATATTCCCGGAACAGGGCTTGAACCCGTGTCCCCTGCATTGGCAGGTGGATTCTTAACCACTGCACCACCAGGGAAGCCCCTCAGAATTTTAATTAAAGTGGGATCAAGTATGTTGGCAAGGCAGCTCTGTGAACACTACCCTAGCTTCTACAAAACAACTTTCCTCTTTTCCTCTTTCAGTTTCCTGAGGGAACGTATTTGATTTCTTTCACATACTAACTACTGTTCTTCATTTCTATTTATATAATACAGTATTTCAATATCTCACCAGATACCATTCTTTTTTAATGTTTAACAACTTCAAAGCACAATACCACTACTATTAAATATTTTTATGGCTTCTAATTTTCTATTCTTTAATAGCAAAAAAATTCTCCTCTGTAGCTGGGATAAGTGTATTTTTCCATTTTTGTCTACTTAAAGATGTTTCATTAACAACTCTTTAATTAAGTTTGAATTCACTGAAATCATATAGTATCTAGTGTGTATATACCTTTTTTCTATATTGGAAAAATTATGATAATTTATTAAAGTTATTCTACTTTATTTTTTATACTATTTGTCTTATATTATTATATAACTTATTTTTGGAGCCTCTATTATGTTTTTCAAGTGCAGTCAGATAACTATTTGGTCCCCCAAACTAAAACTGATACTTCTGCCCATTTCTTTCTTTAATTAAACTTTTTACAATTAAAGTTTCAAACATATGTAAGAGAGAACAGTATAATGACCCTGCATGTACCAGTCACTCAACTTTAACAGTGATCAACTCACCAACAATCTTGTTTCACCTATCCCATCTACTTCCTGCCTCTCATTTTATTTGAAAGCAAATCTAAGACATCAAATCATTTTATCCACAAGTATTTCAATACATATTCCCCAAACATATGAATTATTAAAAAATAAAACATAGCCATTATCTAACCTAAATAGTCATGATTCCTGATTTTATCAAATATCCAGTCAGTCCTCCCATTTCCACTTTTTGTGTGAATTTTTTTTTTTTTTTGCTGTATGCGGGCCTCTCACTGTTGTGGCCTCTCCCGTTGCGGAGCACAGGCTCCGGACACGCAGGCTCAGCGGCCATGGCTCACGGGCCCAGCCGCTCCGCGGTATGTGGGATCTTCCCGGACGGGGGCACGAACCCATGTCCCCTGCATTGGCAGGCGGACTCTCAACCACTGCGCCACCAGGGAAGCCCTTTGTGTGAGTTTTTAAAAGTTTATTTGAATCAAGATCCAATTAAGAGTCACACATTGGAACTGGTTATCTTTCAAATTTCTTTTAACCTATGGGTTTCTACTTTACCTTTTTTCCCCCTTGCAATTTATTTATTGACGAAACTATGTCAATTGTCCTATGAGTTTCCCACAGTCTAGCTTTGCTAACTGCATTCCTGGGGTATAATTTAATGTTTCTCTGACCTTCTAAAAATTGGTAGTTGGAGCTCCAGGATCAAAATGATTCATGTTTGAATTTCTGGCATATCCATGTCATATGTGAGGTTATGATGAGGCACTTATTATCTGGTTGTCTCTCCTTTTGAGGTGTTGACAGTGATGGATAATTCACTAAAGGTTGCAAAATAGCACTATTCTATCATACCCTTTTCACTTATTAGTTGGGATATGTTTATAAAGAAAAGTTTCTCCTCATCAATATGTAAGAAAAGGCAGTATAAATGACGAACTCTCCATTTAACAGTTTTCAAAATGAACTGGTCCCCTAGCAGACTCTAATGGTAACTTTTATTAATAATGGTATGGGAATATATAAAAAAAAGATTAGCAAAATGTTGATAACTGTTGAGGCTCAGTGATGAGTACATAGGGGTTCATTATACTATTCTACTTTCCATAATAAAAGGTTAAAGTTAATAATCTCACTATATTTGACGAGTTTTAATCCACTGTAGTTATTACCCTTACTACTGTTCAAATTTCGCATTTTTAGCTAGTAGAAGCCTCCTTATGTTGGCTCCTGAGTCCTTTTCACAGAATCCTAACAGACTTTGATTGCTTCCTTCCTATCTAGTTATTCAAGATACTTCTGGCTTATCTTGCATATTTTCTACCTCATACCTATATATAGTCAGCCATTTCTCCAAGGAGGTGGTTCTTTTGAGAGAAAAGGTTACTGGACATCCTAATTTTGTATCCAATTGTTTACCTTAGTTTTAATACCTACTTTATTGGTGTTTTAAATCTACAGATTGATCTGAGGAGTACTGTCACTTTTGTTATAATTTTTGAAAAGGAATATGGTGTATTTAAAAATTTTTCAAGTATTCGCTCTCTCACTGTCTCTCATTAACTAGGTCTTTAATATCTCACTATAGTGTGGCTAAGTACTTTATATTTTTGATAAAATAGTTCTTTAAGTTGGGAAGTTTATACTAATATTTGTTCTATAATGGGAAATGAATAGATAATGCTTATTTTTAAAAGAAGTATTCAAGCATGTTACTTAGCTCTATGTGGATATAACTACCAAAAGTATTAGTTATACTAATCGAAAGTAGTTGCCTTTAGAAAACGGGAACTGGAGTGAGGTGTGAGGGCCAGGGATTGTGTGTATTTTTTAAACAATTCTTACGGAACTATCCGACTCTTTAAATTATGCACAGACATAATTCTGAGAGTAAAAAATAAAATATTAATATTCAGTTCAATTTTAACGTTCTAAAAAATATCAATGTTCTTATATTATTCCTATATAATTACATTTCTCTTAGATTAAATCTTTCAAGAAGGTAAGAATGTTGTCATAATTATTATTAGTTTACTTTCTTAGTCTTAAGGAAACATAATATAAAACTAACATGTATTTGTATTGCTCAGTGTAAGTACAGAAATCCTATATAGTAACTTTCAAGTTTAGTAAAATATCACTATATAAAAGCTTACTCTTACATCAATAGTTAGGCTGTGAGTTAAATTATATCTATACTCTGTACATAGGGATGTCTATCATACTAAGTCTAAAATATAACTGTAATCTTTGGGGGAAAAAAAAAAAGATTTTCCCTAGACTAAACTGTTAAGATCATTAATCCTTATCTTAGATTTGCTAAATAGAAAAAACTAAGGAGAAAGTTATATTTTAGCAATTTTCCACTTAATGTAACATCCACATTGTTGATGTTGTCTATTTAAAGCTGGAACATCCAAATGTGCTTTTACTTTTTGTGTGGGGGGTTATTTCAGTGTGGTTTCATTTAACTGTGGTTATCTGTAGTTAATGGGGTATTTATTTTTAGAAAAAAAACAAACTGTTAGCAGGTGACTCTACAATGACTATCAATTAAAAAATCTTTTTTCTTACCATTCTGGATGAGTTGAACATGTCCTCCCAATAGCCAGAAGAGAGAATCAGTCACAATTTCAAAAGAGTGTAGTAATGCATCTTTTTCTTCACCCTTAACACACACAAAAAAAACCAATTGACTTTTCTGTAATTGTTTTAATTAATAAAAGAATAGACTTCTCTCTGAAGAGTCACAGGACCTGGTTTCTGCATCTATCTCAGCTATTTATGAGGTACATGATCTTGTAGCTTTTAGTTTCTTAATTTATAAAACTGTGGTAACAGGCTAGTAATACCTACTCTACTTAACAGAAATGGTTGCTATCCAGAGGTCAAATGGGACAATATACGTAGTATAAGAACTACAAGTTGATACACTAGGATTTTTCGATACCAGCTATACATAAGAATCATCTGTGGAGTTTTAAAAAATATCTCTGTGCACAGGCTTTAGTCCAAACATACTGAAATCTGAATCTCCAAAGTTAAAAGTCGGACCTCTGACTCTTTACAAGGTTAGGTGTGTGATTTGTTTATGTAGCCAGGGTTGAAAATCACTGCAATATGCAAATGTAGGTGTCAACATAAAAAGCATTATTATTAGTGCATTTCAGTTGCAGCTTCTACTCTATGACTCCATGAAGGCAGAGACCATGTTATTTAGCTCTCCACTATACACCCAGTGTCTAAAACAGTTCTGACACACAGTGAATGTTCAATCAATATTTATCCAATAAATAAATGACAATTTTTTCTGCTTCTTTCCTTCTGGAAAGTAGGGTGAGAAATTATTCTACATTAGAGTATGTGTCACAATGGGAAATAAGAAACAGATTACATTCACAATTCTGTCTTACTGGCCACATAATTTTAGTGGAAAGTTGTATAAAGGCCATTTATCTTATCCATGTCATGAATGTACTGTGGCCTAAAAGTAATGACAACAGCAAAAACATGGCTGCTATGGTTACTCTTCATAAAAATGAAAGTATTTTCTTCCTCAGGGTTAGATAGGTGCTTAAATAAATGTATACTGACAAATATACCAACAATCAAAAAAGAAAGAAGTGTCACATTAGATCAAGAATCCCTTTAGTCCAATAAACTGCCTTAGCCAGTTTCACTGAAATAAAGGGCACAGTAATCTTCATTGCTGCCAACCTCGAGGTATAGTGCTGGGCTCCTATACTTACTACTTTCCTTTAAAAACCCATTAGATAATGTCACCCACAAATTCATGGCCTCTGAGACTGGTTAACAAAATTTACCCTTAAGTCACTACAAAATTCTGGCAGTTATTTTCCTATTCTTACATATAAAATACATATATTGGGTTGGCCAAAAAGTTCGTTCGGGTTTTTCTGTAACATGTTATGAAAAACCCAAATGAACTTTCTGGCCAACCTAGAGAGAGAGAGAGAGAGAGAGAGTGTGTGAGAGAGAGAGAGAGAGAGAGAGAGAGAGTGTGTGCGCGCGCGCGCGCGCACGTGCGCGCACGTATATATACATATATGTGTATGCATATTTTAACGAGTTTGCAGTTTAGGCCATAATACCCTGTGTATGTCCCACCATGTGCTCTACTACCTACCTGCTAGCTAATTAAAAAATATATATATAATTGGGAAACAACTAGGTAGATAGAACTAATAGATAAATGGACATATATACACTACCAAACGTAAAACAGATAGCTAGTGGGAAGCAGCTGCATAGCACAGGGAGATCAGCTAGGTGGTTTGTGACCACCTAGAGCAGTGGGATAGGGAGGGTGGGAGGGAGGGAGACGCAAGAGGGAAGAGATATGGGAACATATGTATATGTGTAACTGATTCACTTTGTTATAAAGCAGAAACTAACACACCATTGTAAAGCAATTATACTCCAATAAAGATGTTAAAAATAATAATAATTCTGAAAAAAAATTCAGTTTTCTTTTTCTTTTTTTAACACTAGAAACAGAATTTTAATTAATTTTAAACCAAAGTCCAAATTGATCCATTTTAGTCTGTGCTGATAATTAACTTTTTCTGTGCTTCCCACTGCCATGATAACCCATCAACAAACAAGTGCAGGGACCTTCAAGATAGTGGAGGAGTAAGACGTGGAGATCACCTTCCTCCCCACAAATACATCAAAAATACCTCTACATGTGGAACAATGACTACAGAACACCTACTGAACGCTGGCAGAAGACCTCAGACCTCCCAAAAGGCAAGAAAATCCCCACGTACCTGGGTAGGGCAAAAGAAAAAAGAAAAAACAGAGACAAAAGAATAGGGACGGGACCTGCACCTCTGGGAGGGAGATGTGAAGGAGGAAAAGTTTCCACACACTAGGAAGCCCCTTCACTGTTGGGGACAGGGGGTGACCAGGGGGGAAGCTTCAGAGCCACGAAGGAGTGCAGCAACAGGGGTGCGGAGGGCAAAGCGGAGAGATTCCTGCACAGAGGATCGGTGCCAACCAGCACTTAGCAGCCTGAGAGGCTTGTCTGCTCACCTGCCAAGGTGGGTGGGGGCTGCGAGCTCAGGCTCAGGCTTTGGAGGTCAGATGCCAGGGAGAGGACTGGGGTTGGCTGCGTGAAGTCAGCCTGAAGGGGGCTAGTGCCCCATAGCTAGCCGGGAGGGAGTCTGGGAAAGAGTCTGAACCTGCCTAAGAGGCAAGAGACCATTGTTTCGGGGTGTGCAAGGAGAGGGGATTCCTGCTCCGTGTGCCCAGAGACAGCAGAGCACTGCCTAAGCGAGCTCCAGAGATGGGCATGAGCCACGACTGTTAGCTTGGACCCCAGAGATGGGCATGTACCGCTAACGCTGCCGCTGCTGTCACCAAGAATCCTACGTGCAAGGGCAGGTCACTACTCACACCCTCCCTGGGAGGCTTTGTAGCATGCCACTGCCAGGGTCCCATGATCCAGGGAAACTTCCCTGGGAGAACACACAGCACACCTGAGGCTGTTGCAATGTCACACTGGCCTCTCCCGCCACATGCTTGGCCCGCATTTCAATTATGACTACTGTACCCCTCCCTCTCCCTGGCCTGAGTGAGCAAGAAAGCCCTAATCAGCTGCTGCTTTAACCCCCTCCTGTCTGGGCGGGGAACAGATGCTTGAGAGGGGCTTACACACAGAGGTGGGGCCAAAACCAAAGCTGAACCCCAGGAGCTGTACAAACAAAGAAGAGAAAGGGAAATTTCTCTGTGCAGCCTCAGAAGCAGTGGAGTAAATCCCCACAATCAACATGATAAACCCTGCATGTTTGGAATACAGGAATAGACAATGAATGTTCCCAAAATTGAGGCAGTGGACTTCGGAGCAACTGTAGACATGGGGTTTGCTTTCTGCGTCTGATTTGTTTTTGGGTTTAGGTTTATCTTAGTTTTTAGTGCTTGTTATCATTGGTGGGTTTGGTTACTCTCTTCCTTTTTATTTTAAAAAAATTTTTTTCCTCTTTTCTCTTTTTGTGAGTGTGTGTATATATGTTACTTTCTGTGATTATTGTCAGTTTAGGTTTGCTTTTACCATTTGTCCAAGGGTTCTGTCTGTTCGTTTTTGTTGTTGTTTGTTTTTGTTTGTTTTCTTTTTATCAGTGTGTGTGTGTGTTTCTTTTTGTGATTTTGTCTGTACAGTTTTGCTTTTACCATTTGATTTGGGGTTCTATCTGTTCATTTTTTTCTGTTGTTTTTTTTCCTTCCTTTTCTTCTGAGCCATGCGGCTGGCAGGGTCTTGGTGCTCTGGCCAGGTGTTAGGCCTGAGCCTCCGAAGTGGGAGAGCCAAGTCCAGGACACTGGACCACCAGAGACCTCCAGGCTCCACATAACATCAATCAGTAAGAGCTCTCAGAGATCTCCATCTCAACACTAAGACCCAGCTCCATACAACAGCCAGCAAGCTCCAGTGCTGGATGCCCCATGCCAAACAACTAGCAAGACAGGAACACAACCCCACTCATTAGCAGAGAGGCTGTCTAAAGTCATAATAAGTTCACAGACACCCCAAAAAACACCATTAGACACGGCCCTGCCCACCAGAAGGACAAGATCCAGCCTCACCCAGCAGAACACAGGCACCAGTCCCCTCCACCAGGGAGCCTACACAGCCACTGAACCAACCTCACCCACTGGGGGCAGACACCAAAAATAATGGGAACTACGAACCTGCAGCCTGTGAAAAGGAGACCACAAACATCACAAGTTAAACAAAATGAAAAGACAGAGAAATATGCAGCAGATGAAGGAGCAAGGTAAAACCCCACCAGACCAAAGAAATGAAGAGGAAATAGGCAGTCTACCTGATAAAGAATTCAGAGTAATGATAGTAAAGATGATCCAAAATCTCAGAAATAGAATGGAGAAAACAGAAGAAACATTCAATAAGGACCTAGAAGAACTAAAGAGCAAACAAACAACGATGAACAACACAATAAATGAAATTAAAAATACTCTAGAAGGAATCAATAACAGAATAACTGAGGCAGAAGAACAGATAAGTGACCTGGAAGATAGAATAGTGGAAATAACTGCCGCAGAGCAGAATAAAGAAAAAAGAATGAAAAGAACTCAGGAGAGTCTCAGAGAACTCTGGGACAACATTAAACACATCAACATTTGAATTATAGGGGTCCCAGAAGAAGAAGAGAAAAAGAAAGGGTCTGAGAAAATATTTGAAGAGATTATAGTTGAAAACTTCCATAACATGGGAAAGGAAATAGTCAATCAAGTCCAGGAAGCACAGAGTCCCATACAGGATAAATCAAAGGAAAAACATGCCAAGACACATATTAATCAAACTGTCAAAAATTAAATACAAAGAAAAAACATTAAAAGCAGCAAGGGAAAAGCAACAAAAAACATACAAGGGAATCCCCATAAGGTTAACAGCTGATCTTTCAGCAGAAACTCTGCAAGCCAGAAGGGAAAGACAAGACATGTTTAAAGTGATGATAAGGAAAAACCTACAACCAAGATTACTCTACCTAGCAAGGATCTCATTCAGATTTGATGAAGAAATTAAAAACTTTGCAGACAAGCAAAAGTTAAGAGAATTCAGCACCACCAAACCAGCTTTACAACAAATGCTAAAGGAATTTCTCTAGGCAGGAAACACAAGAGAAGGAAAAGACTTACAAAAAACACATGCAAAACAATTAAGAAAATGGTAATAGGAACATACACGTCGATAATTACCTTAAAAGTAAATGGATTAAATGCTCCAACCAAAAGACACAGACTGGCTCAATGGATACAAAAACAAAACCCGTATATATTCTGCCTACAAGAGACTCACTTCAGACCTAGGGACACATATAGACTGAAAGTTAGGGGATGGAAAAAGATGTTCCATGCAAATGGAAATCAAAAGAAAGCTGGAATAGCAATACTCATATCAGACAAAATAGACTTTAAAATAAAGACTATTACAAGAGACAAAGAAGGACACTACATAATGATCAAGGAATCAATCCAAGAAAAAGATATAACAATCGTAAATATTTATGCACCCAACATAGGAGCACCTCAACACATAAGGCAAATGCTAACAGCCATAAAAGGGGAAATCAACAGTAAAACAATAATAGTAGCGGACTTTAACACCCCACTTTCACCAATGGACAGATCATCCAAAATGAAATAAATAAGGAAACACAAACTTTAAATGACATATTAGACCAGATAGACTTAATTGATATTTATAGGACATTCCATCCAGAAACAACAGAATACACTTTCTTATCAAGTGCACATGGAACATTCTCCAGGACAGATCATACCTCGGGTCGCAAATCAAAACTCAGTAAATTTAAGAAAATTGAAATCATATCAAGTATCTTTTCCGACCACAATGCTATGAGACTAGATATCAATTACAGTAAAAAAAAAAAAATTGTAAAAAATACAAACACATGGAGGCTAAACAATATGCTACTAAATAACCAAGAGATCACTGAAGAAATCAAAGAGGAAATCAAAAAAATACCTAGAAACAAATGACAATGAAAACATGATGACCCAAAACCTATGGGATGCAGCAAAAGCAGTTCTAAGAGGGAAGTTTATAGCAATACAATCATACCTCAAGAAACAAGAAAAATCTCAAACAACTTACCTTTCTGCATCTCAATAGATGCAGAAAAAGCTTTCGAAAAATTCAACACCAATTTATGATAAAAACTCTCCAGAAAGTGGGCATAGAGGGAACCTACCTCAACGTAATAAAGGCCATATATGACAAACCCACAGCCAACATCATTCTCAATAGTGAAAAACTGAAACCATTTCCTCTAAGATCAGGAAAAAGACAAGGTTGCCCACTCTCACTACTATTATTCAACATAGTTTCAGAAGTTTTAGCCACAGCAATCAAAGAAAAAGAAATAAAGGAATCCAAATCGGAAAAGAAGAAGTAAAGCTGTCACTGTTTGCAGATGACATGATACTACACATAGAGAATCCTAAAGATGCTACCAGAAAACTACTAGAGCTAATCAATGAATTTGGTAAAGTAGCAGGATACAAAATTAATGCACAGAAATCTCTTGCATTCCTATACACTAATGATGAAAAATCTGAAAGAGAAATTATGGAAACACCCCCATTTACAACTGCAACAAAAAGAATAAAATACCTAGGAATAAACCTACCTAAGGAGACAAAAGAACTGTATGCAGAAAACTATAAGACATTGATGAAAGCAATCAAAGATAACACAATCAGATGGAGAGATAGACCATGTTCTTGGATTGGAAGAATCAATATTGTGAAAATGACTATACTACCAAAGCAATCTACAGACTCAACGCAGTCCCTATCAAACTACCAATGTTGTTTTTCACAGAACTAGAACAAAAAATTTTACAATTTGTGTGGAAACACAAAAGACCCTGAATAGCCAAAGCAATCTTGAGAAAGGAAAAAAGAGCTAGAGGAATCAGGTTCCCTGACTTCAGACTATAGCACAAAGCTACAGTAATCAAGACAGTATGGTATTGGCACAAAAACAGAAATATAGATCAATGGAACAGGAATAGAAAGCCCAGAGATAAGCCCACACATATATGGCCAACTTATCTTTGAAAAAGGAGGCAAGAATATACAATGGAGAAAAGACAGCCTCTTCAATAAGTGGTGCTGGGAAAACTGGACAGCTACATGTAAAAGAATGAAATTAGAACACTTCCTAACACCATACACAGAAATAAACTCTAAATGGATTAAAAACTTCAATGTAAGGCCAGACACTATAAAACTCTTTGAGGAAAACATAGGCAGAACACTTTATGACATAAACCACAGCAAGATTCTTTTTGACCCACCTCCTAGAGAAATGTGAATAAAAAACAAAAATAAACAAATGGGACCTAATGAAACTTAAAAGCTTTTGCACAGCAAAGGAATCCATAAACAAGTCAAAAGACAACCCTCAGAATGGGAGAAAATATTTGCAAATGAAGCAACTGATAAAGGATTAACCTCCAAAATTTATAAGCAGCTCATGCAGCTCAATATCAAAAAAGGAAACAACCCAATCCAAAAATGAGTAGAAGACCTAAATAGACATTTAGGTATAGAAGAAGATATACAGATTGCCAACAAACACATGAAAGGATGCTCAACATCACTAATCATTAGAGAAATGCAAATTAAAACCACAATGAGGTATCACCTCACATCGGTCAGAATGGCCATCATCAAAAAATCTACAAACAGTAAATGCTGGATTGGGTGTGGAGAAGAGGGAGCCCTCTTGCTTGTTGGTGGGACTGTAAACTTGATACAGCCACTATGGAGAACAGTATGGAGGTTCCTTAAAAAACTAAAAATAGAATAACCATATGATCCAGCAATCCCACTACTGGGCATATACCCTGAGAAAACCATAATTCTAAAAGAGACGTGTATCACAATGTTCATTGCAGCACTATTTACAATACCCAGGACGTGGAAGCAACCTAAGTGTCATCGACAGATGAATGGATAAAGAAGATGTGGCACATATATACAATGGAATGTTACTCAGCCATAAAAAGAAATGAAACTGAGTTATTTGTACTGAAGTGGATGGACCTAGAGTCTGTCATACAGAGTGAAGTCAGAAAGAGAAAAATAAATACCGTATGCTAACACATATATGGAATGTAAAAAAAATGGTTTTGATGAACCTAGGGATACGACAGGAGTAAAGGCACAGATGTAGAGAATGGACTTGAGGACACAGGGAGGGGGAAGGGTAAGCTGGGACGAAGTGAGAGAGTAGCACTTTGGTAATTTACATTACCAAATGTAAAATAGATAGCTAGTGGGAAGCAGCTGCATGGCACAGGGAGATCAGCTTGGTACTTTGTGACCACCTAGAGAGGTGGGATAGGGAGGGTGGGAGGGAGATGCAAGAGGGAGGGGATATGGGGATATATGTATACATATAGCTGATTCAGTTTTTTATACAGCAGAAACTAACACAGCATTGTAAAGCAATTATACTCCAATAAAGATGTTAAAAAACTAGTGTGACAGGAAGAACTGGATGGGCTCAGTGGCAGAGGCTGGGCTTTCAGACCAAGGAGAGCTGGTCCTCCTGCCCTACCAGCCTGTCTATCATACCAGTACCTGCTCCACTGGAACCTGAGTCATGGACTCAGACAGCAACTTCCTGCCTGGATTCTGGACACTTCTGTGTCCTCCTGGCCCTGTGCACTGAATCCTGTCTCTCGTCATTTTCTTTTTATTCACCATTTTAATTTGTTCTGTGGTCAAGTGGGCCCTCTTTTTTTTGTAGCTGATTTACTCCCTTTGATGTATATACTAAACAGTTTTTTATCTCTATACAAATACCATGACTAAGAATAAGAAAGTATTATGAAAAGTATTGAAGGACTATATAAATGAAAATATAATTATTATTGCTTTTAAGTGGGGAATATTAAATAAAAGTGCTTTGAAGAAAACATAAAGCTTTCATAATGGTCTGAGCTATTCATGAGATGGAAATTCATTTTACAAAGGAGGAAGTTGAGGTGGAGTGAAATCAAGTGATTTGCCCAAGAACCCAGAGTTAGTTTGTGGCACAGCCAGAAAAGAAATCAAGTTCAACACAATTTCTATAGTTCATGTTGCTTTAACTGAACTGAATTATATCTAGCAAATATGCAAAGATTTATTTACTGCTAGCATCCCTCAAAATGTCAATGGAGATGGTAGAAGTGGCATCTGTGACCCATATACTCTACCATTAAGTTAAATTCTCTGCCAACAATACTCATACTCAAACCACTTTTTTGTCCATACTGTTGTATATCTTGCTCAATTTCACTCTTAAACTTTTTAAACTTATTTTTTTGAATTAAAAATATATCTGTCTTATGTTTTCTATAAGAAATACCTAGAGGTTTTATCTACTTTATTAGCCTGAGAGTTGTTTAAAGCCAAAACTATGTGTATTCCTTATATACCCAAAGCATCTCAAATCGAACTTAACATCCTATAGTGACTTACATTATTTCCCTTCATAATTCACAAAAGTTTTGAATCTGCTCTATCTCTGATGTGGCAGTAGGCCCAAATGTACATATAGCCAAGAACTCTTCCAAGGTGGAATTTCAGCCTTGTGGACTTATCACTCCTTATATATTCTATATCCAAACTGATCTAATTGACATTTACAGAACATTACACACTACAACTGAGGAGTTCACATTCAGGTAACGGGGAGTCTTTGCTTTTGCATGGTACCATGTTAAATGAAATCTGTATATATCAAAAGCTTTACATGTCCCTGATATCCATGAATTTCAGTTAAGACAGCACTGTGCAAAGCAAGGATAGCTTGTAATGGACCATTCACCACTATAAAACATATGGAGTGCCACAAAACAAGTCTGAAAATACTTCAAAGGACTGAAATGACAGAGTATGTTATCTGACATGACAGAATTAAATTAGAAACTGATAACAATAAAACAGCAAGAAAACCCTCAAATATTTCGAAACTAAGCAACAAACTTCTAAATGATCCATAGGTTAAAAAAAAAAAAAAAAAAGTACATATAGCATCCAGCATAATTCACCCAAGAAATACTTGTTGGATTGAAATGAACCCAAATGTTGAGGTTGAAACATTTTGACTAGAGAGGATCTGAAGGAGCATATATTCTTCTTCACCATTGGAGCTACTGAGAAAAGCCTTGGGCCTAAAGAACAATACTTTCTTCCACTACTTCCACTACTGATTTAAGTAGAAAGTATGTTTTAGGAAAATGTTATGGAAATAAATGTCTATGGGTGATGCTCAAAACTGAGTAGTAAAACAGATCCTTCAAAAAGCATATTGTCATACAATATGCTTCAGTCAGCACTTTAAAAATTTCAAATGTAGAGATTTTCTTTTTTTTGGTCGTAGCTTTCAAAATGTTTGAATCCATTACTCTAATTGTACTTTCAGCCAAATATTGCACACCTGAAAAAACAATGTGGAACATCGTCTCAAGAATTAACTTGTTTTGGCTACAAAACAAAAAACCCTAAATAAATACATATACCTTAGCTGCGTTGATGAAACATGTTTGCAATTGCCTCCCCAAAACCAGAAAATTTTCTACAGCAGATGGAAGCAATTCATTGTAAAATTCCTCTGCATCTTCTCCTGGTTCCAAACCCACACAGCAATGGCTGAAATAAGAGCACAAGTTTGTGATTCAGTTTGTGCTAATTATAAATTTTAGATGAATGCTAAAGCTTCTATAGACACCATGCCTTGATGAGAATTTTTAGTATCTTTCTTTTGTTGCCAAGCCAATAAAGAACTTTTACAGGAAAATTAGTGTAACGACTTTCTTAACAAGTAACAAGTAAACAGTGGTGTGGATTTTGCCTGTACTTAGAGCTAGGCCTTACCTGTCCTAAAAACTTACTTGTCAATCCTTCAGGAAACAAAATACACTTGGCTCACAATAAAGAGAAAGAGGCAAGTTTTCAGTGAAGGGGCTACACACACTCTAAAAGCAATAGAATACCATTCAAGAGTAACATATGTGTTAACTGATACATTTTACACATCAGATAGCTGAAAAATAGCTAGGGTAGCATTAGTCTACAAGGGACAGATAATCAATTTTTTCCAACAGATCTACTTTCCTAAAATCTGAAAAATATCTGACTGCACATTCCCTACATCAGAAGAGGAGACAGCAAAAAGTCTAGTAGGAACAGTTTACAATATACATTGAAAGAGAGAAGGTTATTTAGAGAAATGGGTCCTCTTGAAACCACACATAAAGTCACCCCCTGGATACGAAACGAGTATATTCAAAAGCCTCAACGGTAAGAATTATTTGTACAGACTAATACCAAAAAAAGTCCCCAATCCAAGAATGGTCTCTATGTGTGTACTCTAATAAGTAAGTATCGATGTTAGAGGCTTGTGCAGACACTGATAAGCAACAGTGACTACATACTGAGTACACTAAAAACTGACTAATGCTCAGTGTCTTTTTTTTTTTTTGCGTATCAGTTCCTAAGGTCAATAGACTTACACTCACATGTACCAGTTTCTCTTTTCCCTTTGGTTTCTAAAGTTAATTAAGAGTACTATTTTCATTGAAAATGTTAATAAATGAAATACATTTTTTGTACGTTCACAAACATGGGGATTTCTTAAGACTTGGAGTCCACTTCTGAGAGCCTAGCTCCATCAATATTTCCATGAGCTAACATATCTAACAACACAAAGACATAAGGCTTTATTTACTTAAGGAAATAATTAATCTTGAAAATTAAGGTATTAAAAAATATTACATGTGTTAACTGTTTTTCCTAACTGTATACCTTGAATCTGGCCTTTATCTATCTATGTTTAATTATAAGCAGTTTCAAAAGCTAAGATCCAACTAGTACTGCACATTTTCAGTTACTTAATTAGGAAGTGGCTTAGACACTGAGAACACCTGATTTATTTTATTGCCTCCTATATGAAAAAAGATTTTGATCTTTTTCTCAAAATTTCTAGCATGGCTGATCTAGCATCTACTGATCAGTAAATGCTGCTTCTAAATTTATTGACATGATTTGGGTTACTTAATGAAATATACAGTTGAGACAGCTATACCAATACACTGTGAAATTAAGTTTCTGTATCTCTTCTTCTGCAGCCCTTTGCTTATGCCTTTCATTTCAGCACCTATTTCATTCTGCCTTGTATGATAAATCCACATGACTGTCATCCCATGTCTACTGTAAGTTTTTCCAGTATAAAGCCAGTGCCTTAATCTATTTATTTCTTCAATATTCTTTAGTCTTTAGTCTATTAGGCCCTTGGGATTCAGTGGTGAGCACAAGATCACCATCTTCGTAGAGCTTATGGAGTGAAATTGACAGTGAAATATTCACAAATACAGTTAGGAATAATAATATATAGTATGAAGGAAAAGTACATCCATAACATACCATGGGATGCCAATGCTTGTTAGCCAGATGAAGCAAAGAAAGCAAATGTTGAAATTAAGAATCTACTCAGGCTTCCCTGGTGGCGCAGTGGTTGAGAGTTCGCCTGCCGAAGCAGGCGACACAGGTTCGTGCCCCGGTCCGGGAAGAACCCACATGCCACGGGGCGGCTGGGCCCGTGAGCCATGGCCGCTAAGCCTGCGTGTCCGGAGCCTGTGCTCCGCAATGGGAGAGGCCACAACAGGGAGAGGCTCGCGTACCGCAAAAAAAAAAAAAAAAAAAAAAGAATCTACTACTATATCCCTTAACAACAAGCTGATTTATTGTTCATTTTACCTTAATATCTGTGTAAGCTGGGAAATTGTAGTCCAACCACCCTGGATTCGAGAACAATCTTGACTGAGGACCAAGAGGCAATACTGAATGAGATCATAACAATATATATCTTGTTTGACTTTCTTCAACTCTGAGCTTCCAAAAGGTGTGTTGTTTATTATTTCTAAGGCAAAAGGAAATAAGATATACTTATTTTTGCTCAATAAATCCAAGAGTTATCCGTATTTTTATAGGTTGAATAATGACTAAAAATACATTAAAAAGGAAAAAGAAATCACTGCTTTATCACAGTGTTAAGATTTCACTGAACAAATTAAAAACAAATGCTAAAATTGTACCCATGATGGAATTTGTTTTGTTAAAGTGTCAGCCGATCACAAAAAGATTTTCTTACCTTTTAACTTCAACAGTATAACAGGGACATTCTGCTCAGGACTTATTGCAACTTCAGCAGCTAGAGATAAGATCCTTGGGTCTCTACCCATTGGCTTCATTTCTCATACCACCTATATTTGACAAAATCAGAAAAATAAAGGTCAACAGCCTAAAACATTCACCCCCTAAATAATGTTTGAAATATAAATGACAGCAGCTTTGCTTGGTTCAAGAAGTGAAGGGTAGATTTTTCTCATTTCTTCCTTATAGGGAGAAATTGGTTTTTCCAACTAGTGTACCTCTAAAAGAGCTAAAGACCCTTATACCATACTGTAACAGCTACACTAGGTACTGTTTATTGTGCACTCTCTAAGAGTCAGAAACTGTGCTTGGTGCTTCACATTCACTCTCCCTAATCTGCACAACAATCCTAGGTTAGGAGTTAATTTTCTTTCATCATAAAAGAGAAACCGAGTGTGCAGAAATGAGCTAATACAGGCCTAAGACTGATATCTTTTTTAAAGGTCTTCTTACAAGGTTGGCCCTTGCCTGGTGTCTAGGAACTTGGATTTCAGGAGGGTTTCCACCAATTTCCTAGTATGACTGGCTCACTGGGCCTAAACTTTGTAAAAACAATGTGGTTTATGTTGAACACCTGCTTTCCTTCCTGAAGTCTGGAATTCTGATATGCGGTAGCAGAGGATGCCTACATGACCATCTCCAATAAAGACTCTTGTCACTGAGTCTCCAGTGAGCATCCCTGGTAAACAACACTTCAACGTGTTACTACAACTCACTGAAGGAGGAATTAAGCATGTCCTATGTGACTCCGCTGGGAGAGGACTCTTGGAAGTTTGCACCTGTTCTCCTCTGAATTTCACCTCATCTGCCTTCTCCCTTTGACGATTTTCCTTTGTATCCTTTTAGTGTAATAAATCATAGCTATGATTATGATTATATCCTGAGAACTATGAGCCCTCCTAGCAAATTACTAAACCTGGAGTTGGTCCTGGGGATTCCCAACACACAATTCAGAAATGTTATTATAAGATAACCAAAGCTTGTTTATAAATAGCATAGTGAATAAATCAATTATCTTAAAAAAATCCACATCCCAATTCAATTTGTTGCTAAAACTTTTCTTTAAAAAATTCAAAGAAAATTAAATTCTTTTAATTAAGGCATTCAAAGCTCAAAGATACCATTTTTAAAAAAGTATAATCTTAACTTATTTATAATAAACACTAACATATATTAAGTGCTTACTATGAATTAAGCACTGTGCTAAGTGCTTTCATATGCATTATCTCATTTAATCCTCACAACAGGACTATGAGGTAGAGCCTTTAATCACCTACATTTTACAGATTAAAAAAAAGTAAAGTTTGAAGAAGTTAAGAAACTTGTCACGGTTCCACCAGCATGTGGTGGAGTCAGTATTCAAATCCAGATCAGTATGAATCCAATTTCCATTACAATGTTCATTATATTCCTTCCCACATAAAAGAGTAAAGAAACACAAAACATATTCCCAAATAACCTACTTCTCACTTTTTAAGCTATTATTCTTCATAACTGGCACCACAGTTCACCCTTTATATTAAAGAGTTGGGGACTTCCCTGGTGGTCCAGTGGTAAAGAATCCACCTTCCAATGCAGGGCATGCAAGTTCGATCCCTGGTTGGGGAACTAAGATCCCACAAGCCGTGGGGCAACTAAGCCCACACACCACAACTACTGAGCCCACACGCCTCAACTAGAGAGCCCGTGTGCCGCAAACTACAGAGCCCACACGCTCTGCAGCCCACTCCACAACGAGAGAGAAAATGTGCAGGCCATGACTAGAGAGAAGCCTGCATGCCGGCACGAAGAGCTTCCGTGCCGCAACGAAAGATCCCACATGTTGCAACTAAGACTTGATGCAGCCAAAAATAAGGTAAATAAATAAATAAAATATTTAAAAAAAAAAGAGTTGGCCATAATACAGGATCCAAAAATCATTCCTTTTTAGGTAAAATACAGATCATTAAAAAACAAGTTTTCTGGAAACATTTTTAAAGAAAGCCCAGCACAACTCTTGGCACATAAACTTTCTAGGAGAGTGGATATAGTTATCTCATTCTTTCCAATGGCTGCATTATGCTATGTTTCCTTTGTAAGAGAGTATCAAAATATATTTAAACATCTCCTCTACTGGAAGTCATTCAGAGTGTATGCTAGTACAAGCAATGCTGCAATGAATATCAAAGTATATGTCTTAGGTACTCATGATAGTACTCTGTGGGATGAATTTTTCCCTTGCAGTCAGATGGCTGGGTGGCAGGACACATATTTTAAAATTTTTGATTAGATACCAAATTTTTCTCCAAAATGGGTGTTCCAATTTATACTTCCACCAACAATGTATGAGGGTGCTCGCTTTACTATGCCTTCAATAGTACCTAATGTTATATTTTATATTTTTGTCAATCCGCTAGGTGAAAAATGGTATCATCTTGTTTTTGTTTTTTTGTTTTTTATTTTGCGGTACGCGGGTCTCTCACTGTCGTGGCCTCTCCCGTTGCGGAGCACAGGCTCCGGACGAGCGGGCCCAGCCGCTCCGCGGCATGTGGGATCTTCCCGGACCGGGGCACAAGCCCGCGTCCCCTGCACCAGCAGGCGGACCCTCAACCACTGCGCCACCAGGGAAGCCCAATCATCTTGTTTTAATTTCTATTTCTTTATTAGGGAGGTTCAGCACGTTGCATGTTCACTGGCCATTTATTCTTTTATATATTTTCTCTTCACATCCCTCAACAATTTTTCTATTGGCTTATCTTATTCTTTTGTAGAAGCTTTAAGTTTTTCATACATGGATATACACCCTTTATCTTTTATATTGGCTATAAACACTTTATCCTCATCTGTCGTTTATTTATTAAAGCTTGATTATGGTTTTACCGTAGTTTTACAATTTTTATGTAGTCAAGTATAACAATCTTCCCTCTATGACTTTGCCTTTGGTGTCATGCTTAGAAAGGTCCTCCCTACCCTAAGAGCTAAAATATAATCTAATTTTTTCTACTGTTTTTATTATTTTGTTTTACTTATATCTTCAAAAACATACTTTATTTATATCTTCAATACAAATGTAAGTTATTTTTGTGAGTGGTTTAAGATAGGAAGCTATAACGTCAGATGAGGTTACAGATTGGTGTAAAAAGAACAAATGCACATAGCTATCATAAATTTCTGAGATAATTTATCATGAATGGATACAAGAGAAGCAATCTGAAATGTCACTTGGGTATATTTTTAGATTCTATTTAGTCCATTAGTCTATTTGTTTCTTCCTGGGCTAGTACAACATATTTCATTTAGATGTATGTTTAGAGAAAATTCACATTAGAAGGTAAGCTTCACAAGGGCAAAACTCATACCATCCTTGGTGGCTGCCTTCTTACCTCTTTGGTTCACTGTTATATTCCCAGAGGCTAAACTAGCACTTGGCACGTGGTAGGTACTTAGTATTTATATATGTTGAAACAATGAATAAATGCACAAACTTTGGGTATTCCAAAACCTCAACTTCTTGATGCTCTGCTTTTCTCCTGGTTATAAATGGAAACCTCAGACTTCCGGTTGAAAGCCTTTTTAAAGTAAAATAGATTCACAACACTGTTTTTCCCCTCTGGCTAATATAATAAAACATCACTAAAACATCATCACCACCACCAAACATGCGTAGGGCTCTATGATAGACCCAAGGTTCACAAAGAGTTTATATAGGACAGATTTCCTGCTCACATTCTGGTTAGGAAAGAAAAGTATACACACAGACCTATATACGCACATATGTAAAATAAAATAATTATGTAAAATACATTACATGCCAAATAGGTGACACAGATGATAAGAATAAAGACCACAGAGTCAGAGGACAGGGTTTCCATGAACAAGCTTTCTTACCTGTAAACAAAATAATAATTCCTACCTCCTAGAGTAATTCAAGGTTTAGAAAAGAAGGCAACCACCAAAGATGGCCCTAAAATGTTGCATGACAGTAAAGTCTCAGAAATAATAACCATTCAGAGAGCTTTTACTTTATCCCATGAATTGTTTTCAATGCTTTCTTGTCCTAATTTAATCCTCTCAACAACTGTAAGGTATAATAAGTACTATTATTTTTTCCTCCCATTTTAATGATCAGTATCCTTAACTTTGGTTTGCACAAAGTCATACTGTACAGAGTATGAAGCTGGGGTTCAAACCCAAAGATTCTGGCTTTAGAACCCGAGCGCTTAACTACCTCAGGGAACAGTCTTAGTCCGCCTTAAAAGAGTAGAATTTGGACAAGCGGATAGGCTGCGAGAGACACATTCATCTACCTGCCTGGAACAATAAATTACAAACCTGGCGACGGTAGCAGTTAAGTAAGAAAGTTTTCGGATTACGTAATTACCCTGAAAAACCACCGTTATGGCAACCATTTGTAAACCTTCTCTTGGATTCTTCTCTTCTAATACAGCACTTCTCTCATCTTTACCCTTAAACTCACGAACTTTTGACAGAAAAAATGAAAAAAAAGACAATTATTTTTCAATTATTAATGCTATTACCCTGCTGCCAGAGCACAAGGTCTGGCCTTGATCTTTTGGGAATTCGGTCTTCAGGGCCGTGCCGTTACCGCCGCCACAGATCACTGTGAAGAAGATAAAGAAGGTAACCCAATGGATTCCAGCTGCAAGTAATCCTAAATATCTGCAGTTCCAAACTCTGAAACTTTTTTACCCGCCCCACTTCACCCTCCTCCCTCTATCCCAGTCCTTATACCACCAGGAACTTCCTCTGGAACATAAGGTCAAAAAACGATTGCTGAGGCAACGGCGTCGCCTTCAGTCAGGTCCACCGACCGCGTCTCTGAGGCCACGGGCGTCTCTACTCCGGATTCTAGAGCCGGCTTTCGTGCTATCTGGCCTTGGACAAGACATCAGGCCTAGTGCCCAGGCTCCGCCCCTCCCCCGCCTCAGTTTCCACACCAGATCTCCACAGAAAAGGCGTGGAGCAGGCCGATTCTCCCTTTAAGAGCTCCTACAAGACGGGTCGCTTGGTCCAGAAGCCTGCGGTCCGGGCCTCCCGGTATCCCGGGGCACCCTCCTTCCCCAGCCGCCCAGTCAGGTCGGCTACCTCAGTCCTGCTTCACGCTGCTCCGCCGAATAACCCCGCCCCCACCGCGCACCTCAGAAACGCGGCGTGCCGGGGTCTGCGTGCGTCGCAACGTGGGAAATGGAGCCTGGCTGCAGGACCAGGAGCCTCGGGGCCAAGGGGCGGGGCGCCAATCTCCAGGAGGCCAATCAGCACGCGAGAGGCCGGGTGGGACCGCGCTTGTCGGCCGCGGGGCGGAGGCTATGGTGGCCACGCCCGCGGCGGCCGAGCGCCTGTTCTTCAGGCTGAGTTGGCAGAGGGTAGTGAGCGTCGGTGGCCGAGGCAGAGTTGGAGCCGGAGGAGAATGATGAATGGAATCGCGGGAACTTCGCATATTGACAGTCGCGAGCGGGTTCTCAAGTTAGGGGAGAGTTTTGAGAAGCAGCCGCGCTGCGCCTTCCACACTGTGCGCTGTGAGTGAGGACGACCCCCGGGGCAACTGGGGGGAGCTCTGGGTATGGGGGTGCGGAAGCACAACTCTCTCCAAGTCGTGTTCGAACAGAGGCCCCCACCCCTTATTCTATGGGAGAATGCGGTGCCCAGCGCGACCCGCTGCCCTGTCCGGAGTGCTAGGGGACCGGTGGAAGCAGCCTGGTCGAGCAGGTGTGGGTAATTCTGAGCAGAGAGATTTAGGTAAGACCAGCAGGTAGAAAGGGACGCTTTGTGGAGGAGGTCTACAGGGGTGACTATGGGTGGAGGCAGACGTGACTGGCGGATCATGCAGAGGTGGTAAGGAAAGTATACAGTTGACCCTTGAACAACGCAGGGGTTAGGGACGTCGACCCCGCGCAGTGGAAAATCCACGGACTGCTATCTCTGCCTCAAAAACGAAGGAATCGATACATGACTCACCCAAGATCCCGAAGCTGAAGCCGTTTGGGTAGAATCAGGACTCAAACTCTGTAGTTTTTTTCATTACACGTATTGTGATCTCTAATGGAACACAGACTTTTCCCCACACTTCGTTAATTTAAAGATCTGTAAGATGAAAATACAGATACTCTATTTAATGGAAAAAATCCTCATGTAAGTGGACCCGTGCGGTGCAGACCGGTGCGTGTTATTCAAGGAACAGCTGTAATAAGGTGACAAATGGAAGGGGGCAAAGGGAAATGGGAAGGGAAAATGCCTTTAGGTTGGTAGGGAAACATTCTCTCCCTTCTTAACTTTTGGTGTCTGGCTGATGAAAATGCCTTTAGGTTGGTAGGAAAACATTCTCTCCTTTCTTCACTTTTGGTGTCTGACTGATGAGGGTTCTTATTTACTGTGTTCCTGGAGAAATATTCTGGACGATTCTAATAATCTGTATCTCTTTTGGACCCCTGATTTCATTCAGTCACTTATCAAATACTGATTATCACTGTACTGAAGGGTGTGTTATGAATTTATTAGAAAGATATTTACCCCCTGTGATTTCTCCTTTTGGTTTCCCTTTGTCCTCTGGAACTAGTTTTGATACATTTTTCTCTTTTATGTTATTGAGGCTACCTCAGTTCTGCTTCAATAGTTGGATGCTTTAATAGTTGGATGGTGTAGATTCCAGGAAGGAAAATATAGTATATTATGATTTGGTATGTAAAACATTCATTTTTTGCATAATAGCCCTCATAGAATTATAGAGTGGGAAGGAAACTTTGAGATCATTGAATCATAACCTCTTATTTTTCTGTGGCCAAATTGTAAAGTAGGTATTTTTTCACTTCCTCTTTCTAGCCCTGCCCTTCCTTAGTGTCTCATCATTCCACCCTTCTCAGTCATTCTGTCCTTAGACTGTTCAGAGATCTTTATGGTTTTTACTCTGAAGTGTTCCATGTTTCAATTAAAACTCACATTCTCCAAAAGTTTACTTAAGTTGTACACAATCTAATTACAGTAACTCAGAGTAAAGGTATGAAGAACCAATAAGTTTAACTCTCCAAGGATATATTTACATTTTATGAAAGGATTTTATTAAGCAAAATTAATATCCGGTTGATAGAATAAATGGGGGCGATATCTGCAAACAGATCTTCAACACTGTCCCTTCTTTACCATACTTTGTGGTCTAAGACCTTGAAACAGCTAGTGCTGGCTGTGCAGTTTCTCTCCTTCTTCAGCCCCATTTTTCAGAAGTATGATGTAGTTCTTACCTGGTTTCTCCATGCCTTTCTCTCAAGTAATAACTTCCCTCTCCTTTCTTCTTCTTTCTCAGGTATGCAGTAATCTTAGTATCAGTTTTTTTAATGATAAGGTTTGAGATTATACAAATTTGCTCAAGAATCTATTTTCGTGTAACTTGGGTATATAGTCTCTTTTTAAGGGCATAAGCCCCAAATTAAGTGAATAAGAAATAGCCTTCGAAAAGCACTTTGCAGGTGCTTCAAAGCCTTTTATTTATAAAAGTTCTCAAAATGCTGGAATCGTGTCTTCAGAATCAGAGTATCGGGTGATCCTGTTACAAGAATGAAAATAAACAAAACAACAATAATAATAACCACAAAAACCCCAAATGTTTGAATACACCTTTAGTCCTGTGGAAGACATCAGAAAGGTTTTCAGCCCTTAGTTTTATTCTTGTTGAAGCAGACAGAACCTTTCTAGATTTATTAAAAGAAAACCAATCATTATCCTTGAGGATAGGTTCATTTCCCATATGATTCTCATCCTTAAGGACTCAGAGTGAGGGATGGAAACTATAGAGTTTCATACAGGCAGGTGGATATGATTTATTTATTTTTTTTAAAAATTGCACATTTTTCTTTCTGAAAACCAAAAATGTTTAGTATTTTTAATTATCACTACTACATATAAAGAGATGTTTTTTCCTCAGGGAACTGAAGAAGAACTTTGTTTCTATTTTCAGAAAAATATACTCATGTTTAAGCTCTGTAATAAAGTAGAACAGAAATACACACAGATAATACATTAATTTCAACTTTTTATTAACATGTAAAATAGACAATTCACTTTAAGTTGCTGAGCTCATCTTATCTATAGAATGAAGCAATAAATTCAGCCATTCTATCATTTTTTATTAAAATTATGAACTGCCCTTAAATTGATAGGTATGTGAAAAATACAATATTTTCAATATCAGTTTTATATAATGCTTGAAGCTTTCATTCATTCACTAAATGTAAATATCTTTCTAAATCTTCTAAGTTTTTTTTAACAGGTAAGGCTGTAAAGATATATATTGAAAGTATCATGATAATTTGTAAGGATGGTTCAAATATATTTTAGCATGACATTTATTTATTTAAAATTTTTTTTATTGAAACATAGTTGGCATACAATATTATGTGAGTTTCAGGTTTCCTACATAATGATTTGACATTTGCATACATTATGAAATGATCACCAAGATAAGTCTAGTAACCATCTGTCCCCATACAAAGTTATTACAATATTATTGACCATGTTCCTTATGCTGTATATTATATCCCCATGACTTGTTTCTTATGTAACTGGAGGCTTGTACTTCTTAATCCCCTTCAGGGTGGACCTAATTTATAACAAATCAATGTTACCTGGGAGAAAGTAGTATTCTATCTTTATGTACTTGGGTAATGATGCCTGTTCAATACACTGAGGTTTTGGAAAAACCTGGATGTGAATTCTGACCTCCACCACCTATATGTGTAATGTAACTTTGGTAATATTCTCGAAGCTTTCAGTCTCAGTTTTCTTAAATGTAAAATGGAAATTGTAATATCTACATTTCAGAGTTTCAGGATTAAGTAAGATAGTATAAACAACTTAGCACAGTTTTTGGTGCATGGTAGAGAATAAATAGTAGTCACCATTATTATTGAAGGGTTATATTCATGTGTGTATGCAGAGTGCCAATAAATGTACTTTACCTAGACTTTCAAAAAGCATTTATCGGGCTTCCCTGGTGGTGCAGTGGTTGAGAGTCCGCCTGCCGATGCAGGGGATGCGTTCATGCCCCGGTCTGGGAAGATCCCACATGCCGCGGAGCGGCTGGGCCCGTGCGTCCGGAGCCTGTGCTCCGCAACGGGAGAGGCCACAACAGTGAGAGGCCCGCGTACTGCAAAAAAAAAAAAAAAGCATTTATCAGGGCTTGGCAGTAAAACCTATCAAAAACATAGTCTGGCATGTGGTAGGGAAGACGTGGGATGTTCTGTAAATGATAAACTTAATGCTTAACAGCAGATGCTTCACTGGATAGAAGAGTTTGAGCAATAGGACCCATTAGAATAAATTTTGGATTTGAGCTAGTACTAGTTTTACAATTTATAACCAGATAAGGGAATAAAGATTGAAATTCCTAAGTTTGTAAATGACACCATTTTTTCCTGTCATGAAATGATGAGCTCATGGACAGTGACTACAGGAAGATTGTCTGAGGCACCAAGTGGAGCCACTCCCAAAAAACTGGTTGTTAAGCTTTGGTATGGGCACACATTAGAAAGTACACTAATGAAAAATAGGATTGAAATTATATTTACAATTAATGTTCTCTGATTAGTGTGGTATACTGGAAAGGGTATGGGTTTTGGAGTTAGTTGAATTAGTTCAGATCCCAGGAAATAAATTTATGTTACTAATTGTGGACTCTTTTGTGAAGATATTGACATTGTGTGATGCTACAGCCAAAATAGTCAGAGAAGTGATGAACAATGATAGGAAAAGTGTTGAGAATAAGGCAGGAAATGTTTTTCCACTCTTTATGTAATATAAGTAATTGTATTGTAAATCTGAAGAAAATAACATAAATGAAGGAAATCCAGAGAAAATAAACGATAAAATTAGTGGTGAGGCTTCCAAACCAAGAAGAACCAAAAGAAATAAACTATTTAGTCTGGAATCATTCCAACTTAGAAGAGAATACATTTGACATTAGAAAACATATGGAAAGCATGAACATGAGATTATTCAACAAATTCTGTAGTTCTAGAGCTATATTTAACCCCTTGAATCTCAAAATTTGTATACTTAAAAAGAAATTTCTTGTGTGAAGGTAAATAAAAGACAACGCTACTTAATATAACAAGTAATAAAATGTGCAATTTATTCTAACAATAATAATTAGAAATATAAATAGGTTCAGAATAGTTTTGATGGACTTACTGGTTATAAATTCCAGCTCATTAAGCAAACCTACAGATATTTTGAGTACATTTCTGTCTGTTATTGGTATCACATATACTATAGGCATTTATGCATAGGCTTCAAGGGCTTGTGAATCCCTTGAAATTATATAGAATTTGATATGTATATTCATATATGTATATTTTAAGCATGTATTACTTTTTTAAAAGTTAATTAATTTTTTTATTTTTGGCTGCATTGGGTCTTTGTTGCTGCATGCGGGCTTTTCTCTAGTTGCATCGAGCAACACTTTTCTCTAGTTGCATCGAGCAACTTTTCTCTAGTTGCATCGAGCAACACTTCATTGCAGTGTGCGGGCTTCTCATTGCGGTGGCTTCGCTTCCCTTGTTGTGGAGTATGGGCTCTAGGTGCACGGGCTTCAGTAGTTGTGCACACGGGCTCAATAGTTGTGGCTCGTGGGCTGTAGAGTGCAGACTCAGTAGTTGTGGCACATGGGCTTAGTTGCTCTGCGGCATGTGGAATCTTCCTGGACCAGGGTTCGAACCCGTGTCCCCTGCATTGGCAGGCGGATTCTTAACCACTGCACCACCAGGGAAGTCCCCATATATGCATTTTTATACAGAGAGGATCTGTAGCTGGTCTATAATTTTCATCAGATTCCGATAGGGACTTATGACTATCCCTCATCTCCTAACACCACCCCTCCAGACACATGCATATACACAAAAGTTTGGAACTGTGGATCTAAGGCAAAGAGGCTATATAATATGGGCTGGGTAGAGTGTGTGGCTTGAGTTCCTCGCTTATCTTTTACTGGCTTCGTTACTTTAGAGGAGTTCACCATCAGTAAAATATGGGTGAGAATATTCAATTCAGAGAGTTGTGAAGATCAGAAGTAATGATATAAAGAAAAAAAATCTGTTTTTAAACACTAAAACAGAGGTTATAGATTTACATCCTATCAGCTGATTTTGACTTTAGAGATGCTTTTTTTGACCCACACAGTTGTTGTTTTAACATGATTTGGTTGTAAATACCTAAAAATCAAGATCTTTTATACAAAAATCTGGATTACCAGCCTCTATTTAAAAGAAACCAGAAGATAACCTGGCAACAGCAAAGGAATTCTGTATCAGAATTATTTTCAGTCATTGATGTATATATATATATTTTTTGAATTTTATTTTATTTATTTTTTATACAGCAGGTTCTTATTAGTCATTGATGTATATTGATGTGAATTATTTTTAAGTGACTTTCATATCTTAGAGGTTTTTAAACTTGCTCAGTATGTGAAATATCTTAGCACCCTGTGTTCCCTCTAGGTGATATATTTTAATGACATCAGTTGAATTATAATCTAATTCAAAATGAAAACTTATTTTAATTTCTTCTGAAGTGGCAGATTTGGTTAAATTTACACATCTTTTAGTGGTGTATGTATCCATGAAAAACTCAAGCTGTTAAACTGAATAAGTTTTCTTTAAATTTTCCCCGTGAATGTGTGTTTGCTGTGTTTTCATTCATTTTGTATTCTGCTAGGACAGCAGACAAGTGGTAGTAGGAGCCCAAGGTGGTTTAAGAAAAATTTAGGGGAGGAAAAAAACTGAAAATTGAAGATGTTCTACTGATATTGGTTTTTAGAAAATTGTCAAGATACTGACATTATTTCATTTTTAGCAGTGGAACATCGTAGTCTAGTTCATCTTGATCTAAACAGGATCCCAAGGGATCATGAAGTGAGGAATACTGTTTTAGAGTGTAGCTATTTCTTTTTCTCTCAGAATTATACATACACAAATAATCTGGATTGTATTTTGTTTGTTTGCAATATTAAGACTCTTCTAAGCCTTTTTAATTACTGGCTATTGAAAAATGATTTATCACTCTGAAACATGCTCATATTTTTGATACCCAGGTATTCAGGTATTCTTCCATCTTATAAAAACCAGTATCTATATCTATTTTTAGATGACTTCAAACCTGCTTCTATTGACACTTCTTGTGAAGGAGAGCTTGAAGTCGGCAAAGGTGAACAGGTGACAATTACTCTACCAAATATAGAAGTGAGTATTTCCATATATTTAAACTAAATAGATGTTTTTACAGGATTTCCACTAAATTTAAATGAAAATGATTGTACAATTCATGTAGTGGTAGTCAGTTAAAAAATTAATAAATATAGCAAAGCAAAAAAATCATATTTTAAACTATCTTAAGTAAAACAATCTTAAACTCTTAAAATTTACTTTGTAAGTTTCAAGAAC
Source organism: Aethalodelphis obliquidens (assembly GCF_003676395.1). NCBI lineage: Eukaryota > Metazoa > Chordata > Mammalia > Artiodactyla > Delphinidae > Aethalodelphis > Aethalodelphis obliquidens. Next base: position 67,321,849 of record NW_020837945.1, read on the forward strand.
TATCATATTAAATGATTTGAAACAATTGGAGGTCTAAACAGATATTTATTAAATCACTATTATGAGCCAGATTTTGTTCTCCAAACTAGGAATAATAACATATGCCCTGCCATGTAGTCCTAATCTGTTACAGCAGACAGACATATAAACATCTATCTAGTGCTATAGATTAGAACAGAGACAAAATTCTGTTTAAGCACATAAATGGAATTAGATACTCTGCCTGGTGGAATCTTTTTTTTCTTTTTTTTCCCTGGGGCACGCGGGCCTCTCACTGCCGCGGTCCTTCCCGCCGCGGAGCACAGGCCCCAGACGCGCAGGCTCAGCGGCCACGGCTCATGGGCCCAGATGCTCCGCGGCACGAACCCGCGTTCCCCGCATCGGCAGGCGGACTCCCAACCACTGCGCCACCAGGGAAGCCCTGCCTGGTGGAATCTTGAAAGGCTTCATAAAGCATATGCTATGTGGGCTGAAACTTAAAGGACAAGTGGAATTTCATCCGTTATAAGAGGAGTAGAATATTCTAGGCAAAAGGAACAGTATGTGAAAGGCTCCAAATGGAGAAAGGACAAGTGGAATAAATGAATGAATGTAGTAAATTACAGAATAATGAAAAATGATTGATAGGAGTAGAGACTGGAAAGGTAGGTTGGGACCAGATTATAAAGAATCTTTTATGTTGTAATGTAGAATTTTGAGATTATGTCATAGGTATTAGAGAACCATTAGAGGTTTTTAAGCAGAGAGCTAACATGATTAGATTTGTGCTTTGGGAGTGATTTTAACAATGACTTAGGGAATGGATTGGAAAAGAAAGAGACTAGGTCAGGTAGGCCTTTACCAAAATTTTGCCCATTTCAAAAATTTTCAGATATATCAAAGTAATGCTGTCAAATACTGTTTACATAAATATGCAAGTTCTTTGTTGTATGCTCTAGTTTTCTCAGTCCTTGAGTTAGAAATTTCTTAGCATTCAACCTAAGTTTCTTTTTCCTTTTATACTGACTTGATCTATTCTCAAAGAAAACCAAGACTAACTTTATACTCTAACATAGAAAACACTAGACTTTCTGAGATTTTTTTACATTGTTTTAACTTTTGTAATAGGAATGGTTTTGTGCTAGTTCATCCACATTCTCTTGTATACATTTATGTGATGGCTTGTCATGGTTAGAGGTATAGCAAGCAAGCTCTCTATCCTCTATCTAGCCTTCCATCTGTTTCCTTTTGTCTGTCAACACTATATATTGAGACCCCACCTATATGTCAGACTATATGAGTTGCTGCCTCTGAAGGTTTCCCTAATGTTAATGAAATTTGTGGGTGCATTTTATTGTATATTTCTCATTTGCTCCCTTAGAAATTGAAGAAAATGAAAAATCAACTCAGTCTGAGACATTGTAGATTAGTAAGCCTTTGTATTACTCTGTTTTTAAAAAGTGTTCAGATTCTGGTGTCTCTAAAATAGTTTGGATATTAAGTACCCAATAATCTAAGGCTTTTTTTGCTTTATGAGGTTTATTAAAGAAAAGCCCAAATCATTCACTTAATCTTAAAAGTTATTGAAAAGCCTCAGGTGGATAACAGGCACCACCTGTTATCCTGGTCTCAGATTATAGGATTATTGATCAGTGATGATTGGTTTGCAGAACTTTAGATGAGTTCTTCTTTGCCACGTAGCATATTATTTTCTCAAATTGCAATCCTCCCATCCTCATCCCTTGCATTGTCTTTCTACTCCAAGCAGATGGGGATTCTTACATTTATTAATAAACCTTTTTCATTCACACATAATCCTGCTTTAATCAAGAGTTACCATCTACCATGTGTTCGATTTTGGTCTCAATTGAAAATACTTCTTGAAGGAATGACAACTATAGGAGGAAAATTTCAAGCTTCAAATTGTAAATTTATGAAATAGCAGAGAAATCATTTGGGAAAAAGTAGTTCCCTCCCCACCTCAGCCCACCAGAGATATGTCCAAAATGACTACGCCTCAATATTTTTGTGTGTATATGTGTGTATGAGAAAGGGAGATGGTTGGACAGACAGTCCATATATGCATATACTTTCTGTGTGGTAAGTCCTTTGCTAGGTAGCTGTTAAGAATACAGAGGTAGGGACTTCCCTGGCGGTCCAGTGGTTAAGACACCACACTTCCACTGCAGGGGACACGGGTTCGATCCCTGTTGGGGGAACTAAGATCCAGCATGCCATGTGGCGTGACCAAAAATAAAAATAAAAAAAGAAGACAGAGGTAGACTGGACGTGGTAGGTGTCCTAAAAAATATTATCATTTAATGAGGAAGATAGGAGATAATTGATTAAAATTTAGTAATGTAAGGACTATCATAAAGGTATACACAGAATATTATGGGAGTACAGAAGAGCGGCGATTCAGCCTGGGGAGGGAGAGGAGACATCAGCATATGCTGTCTTGAAGATGAGTTGAAATTACCCAGGTGAAGGAAAGAGGGAAGGACCTCTTAGAGAAAAGAAAGACGTGGGCTAAGACAAAGCAACAAAAGAGTCTGTTACATTTGAAGAACTATATATAAGCCACTATGGCTAGGTAAGAAAGGGTGCATATGGGGACATAGTCGGAGATGGTATTTTGGAATCAGATAAAGAAGGGCCTGATGTGTAATGCAAAAGAATTTGAATTTTATCCTGTGAATCTTTCAGATAGCTGGAATGGAAGAGAATTGTTAAAATTACCACTTGCTAAGAGCAAATTTTTTTTTCTGCTGGGCCTACAATCCTTGAACAATTGTGAATAAGAATAGAAATTATATTCTCAAATTTTGTGGAGTTTTACCCCTTCATTAAAGAACTTCTTCAAATAAGTAGGAGGTTTACATTTCTTCACAGTTCTTAATTTTGTGGAAATGTAATGATTATTAGTTTGAGGCATTTATATTCTCCTATTTTCTTTATCAACTTGCTTTCATCATCTTGGTGAAAATGCCTAGAAGCTTGGAGGCATTCCATAAAATAGAATTTTTATTATTATACTTTTAAGAGTACCTTCAGGTTCTGGTGTTTCTTCGATAGGGTAGATTTTCTAATTCTCATTCCTCTAGGTTTTCTTTGGTAGTATAAAATAGAAGAAACTAATAAAAATGAAGACTGTTAAGGGGGTTAATATTGGGCATTTACAAATCTCTCTTTTTTGTAAACAATTCTCTATGGTTGACTGCTATAAAATTTCAAAATGTTGAATATTGAAAGGAAAAGATTTACTTGACTGTTATGATTTGTTATTGGTGTTGTCCAGTTTGGCATATTTTTAGTGCTATCTTGTGAGGTACTTTTGTGGACTTTGATGAAATAGCCCACAGGAAACTTCCAGCTACACTTCCTATTATGCAATGAGTGCATCTCTAGTGGTTGCTCAACGGCTTTTGCCCACAAACCCTGGGCTTGTGAGAGTTCCATATGTCTGATGGCTACTATGCCACTCTAGATGACGCTGTTGGTCAAAGTCCCTTCCAAGATGAGCCTAGTCTGATTCTTTCCATTGAGTTTACTTAGCTTACATGGGAAAATAGCCTACCATGTTCTTGGGACTTCAGCTTATTTTAGGACTTGACTCCTATTTTAACGTCCTATTACAGTTATACTTCTAAATGAATTATATTTTTATCATTGTATAATAAACCTTTTTTACCCTGTTTCTGTGATTTTAAGGTTAAATACCACCTTGTTTAATATTAATATTGCCACCTTTGCTTTCTCTTTGTTTGCATGTTCATGGAATCTAAGTGTCTCTTACTTTTATTTAGCTTACATTTTAAGTATATCTTTTGTTAACAGAATATTGTTTCATTTTTAAACCAATTTTGACACTTTCTATTTTTATTAGGAGAATTCTATCCACATTTAGTTCAAAGTTTTTATACTTGATTTTTATTTCTATCATCTTATAGTATGTGTATTAGTTATTTTAATTTGTTTTCTTTTTTCTGTTCTTTATTAGTTTTGTCAAGCGTCTCTTCTTTCTTTTCTTTTTCTTTGTTTTCCCTCATGTTACTTTGGGAGTACTATTGTACTCTTCCATTCCATTACTGATTACTTTCCTTTCCTGGTATTCATAATCAGGCATGATCAGATTCGCCTGTTAGCAGATGGGAAATAAAACTAGAAGGAGAATAGGGAGGAGGATAACAGTAATCTAGGTGACCTGATGATTGGGTTCTGATGTTGGGTTATAGCAGTAAACATGGAGGTGGTAGCATGTGTTCCATAGTTATTCAGAGGCAAAAAGAGTTCATATGCTTCGGAGTTTCCTGGTACCTTAATAGTTTAATACCCCTTTCTTGAAATATGAAATAAGAGGGCAGAAATTGAAATTTAAAATAAGAATGGTGCTCAATTTAATGAGGAAAAAAGTTTAATTTAAAAAAACTTGTTCAAAGTATAGAAGGCAGGTACAGGGATTGTGAAAGGCTTACTTAACTTGTTATTTATGGTAAAAATGTTCATATTGTTCACATTCAACATTCATTGAGTACCTGTGAAGAGCTTGGTACTTCAGTTGCTAGGAGCAATAAAAAATTTCTAATCCAGTCCTCCTCCTTCAGAAACTCAGAGTACAATAATGTATTTTAAAATGTTTTCTAAGTAAGAATACAAGTATTTTTTAAGAAGAATATATTACGTGACTCTCTTAAATGTAATTTGAAGCCCTTGGGTTGCTATTCTGGGGTATCTTACTCACTTGTTTTTAGTCAAGACGTTTGAAAAATATACTTATCAGCCAAGTAGGCCCAACTTAGTTTTGTCATGATCATGCTTCTGGCTCTCTACCTTACAGGGCTTCAGCTAAGTGCTCTGCATCTCACTCTTCTAGGGGCCACTCCAGATATGTCCTTATCTATGTGCTATGCATGCTTGACTTCCTGTAGATCATTTTTGTTTTAGAAAAACTTGTTCCTTACTTTTGGTTTCATAATTTTCTCTCCCAGCCTCTCAGAGGTCTCTAACCTACCCCTTTTTTATGGCATCCTCAATTACCAAATTTATCTCATACTCCTCTGGTAATGTGTTAAGCCTCTAATGATTGTTAACTTTTAAAATATGATATCCCCTGGGACTTCCCTGGTGGTCCAGTGGTTAAGACTCTGTGCTACCAATGTAGGGGGCCTGGGTTCGATCCCTGGTCAGGGAACTAGATCCCGCATGCCACAACTAACAGCCTGCATGCCTCAACTAAAAGATCCCGCGTGCCGCAAAGAAGATCCCACATGTGGCAACGAAGATCCCACGTGCCACAACTAAGACCCGGTGCAGCTAAATAAATAAATATTTTTTAAAAAATGATAGGCCCTTTAGTCTTTTTTAGAAGTCATCTTTTTCTAACCTGATCTAACATTACTATTGTATTTGGCAAAATTGTTATAATCAGTGCTTTAAAAATTTAATGTACTTTTATAAAGTTCAAAACCAAGCAATTATAACAATATATTATTTAGGGATACATATATGTGGGATAAAATAAGAGAATGAGAAACATAAAATTCCTTCAGGGTTGAGGGAGGCAGGGACAAAGGATAGAAGAGGAGCATAGGTAGATGTAGGTTATTAGTAATGACCAGGATTCTTTAACCTTCTATTATGGAAAATAGAATAGTATAATGAACTCCTGTGTACTTACTGAGCTTCAACAATTATCAACATTTTGCTAACCTTTTTTTTTGCGGTACGCGGGCCTCTCACTGTTGTGGCCTCTCCCGTTGGGGAGCACAGGCTCCGGACGTGCAGGCTCAGCGGCCATGGCTCATGGGCCCAGCTGCTCCGCGGCATGTGGGATCCTCCTGGACCGGGGCACGAACCCGTGTCCCCTGCATCGGCAGGCGGACTCTCAACCACTGCGCCACCAGGGAAGCCCCGCTAATCTTTTTTTAATAGAGCTTCCTACTTTTTTCCTGGCATATTTTAAAGCAATCGCAGACATTCACAAATGCTATGTATGCATCTCTAACTGATAAGGATATTTTAATTTTCACCTAAGTACCATGGTAACCCTGCTATTATCACACATAGTAGAATTAATTGTAATACTTGGTCCATATTCGTGTTTTCATGATGGTTTCAAAAATGTCCTTTTTCAGTTTTTCTCCCTAGAAATCCATATAAAATCCCTATATTGTATTTTTATTTATTTATTTTTACTGAGGTTAATTTACAGTTCTGTTAGTTTCAAGTGTACAGCAAAGTGATTCAGTTATACATATATATTCTTTTTCAGATTCTTTTCCATTATAGATTATTATAAGATATTGAGTATAGTTCCCTGTGCTATACAGTAGTTCCTTGTTGTTTACCTATTTTATATTCCTATATTGTATTCTGATATTATGTTTCTTATCTCTTTTATTCTGTAAAAGTCCCTCCCCCCTTTTATGCCACTGGCTTGTTGGAGAAACCAGGTTAATTGTCCTAGAGAATATACCCACATTCTGGATTTCAAATTACTTCTGTCTGGGATTATATAACTTGTTTCTCCTTCCTCATATTTCCTATAAACTGGTAGTTATTTCTAAAGCCTTGGTGAGAGTTAGATTCTTTGTGGGTTTTTTTTCAGGCAAGAACACTTTATAGGTGATGCTGCCTACTTTCTTTTATATCACATCATGAAGCATATAATGTCTGGTTGTCCCACTTTTAAGGACACTAAAATTGATCAGTGAGTTTAATGTAACATATGTTCCCTGATACATTCATTTTCCTTAATCTGCATAGGGAAGCCCCCCTTTAATAAAATGCCAGATTTAAAAAATTAAATTTAGGTAGGAAGAAGAGGAAGAGTAGGAAATATAACTCAGGACTTTTGTTCCCTTATTGTAAAGTATATTGGTTGTATTAGAATTGAATCCCAATTTCCTGTTGTAGACCACGTCTACAAAGATTTGTGAAACGAATCTTTACTGGCTCAGGGCAGCTGCTTCCTCTGTTCCCTTTCCTCAAGACAGCAATTTTGAGATCTCAGCCTCTCTTCATCTGTCTTTTTTACTATACTCCTTATTGCCAGAGTAGTAAATTTAGGCAGTTAGGTGACTTGAAGTACAGTATATCAATAGATTGAGAAAGACAGAAGATCTCAAAGGCCCTCTCAACTGAATTTCTATGATAAATTTCAAGTAATAATAATTAATTTTTTAAACAGGGTTCAACTACACCAGTAACTGTTTTCAAAGGTTCAAAGAAACCTTACTTAAAAGAATGCATTTTGATTATTAACCATGATACTGGGGAATGTCGACTAGAAAAACTCAGCAGCAACATCACTGTAAAAAGAACAAGGTATGTGGTTAATGAAATAAATTATTTAATCAACACATAAATTGCTAAGAGAATGTCAGTGAAAAAAGTTATTGGATTAAGTCACACTATTACATAAGGGTTATTTCTGTCTGGTACAAAATTTTTTTTTTTTTTTCTTTTTGCGTTACGTGGGCCTCTCACTGTTGTGGCCTCTCCCGTTGGGGAGCACAGGCTCCAGACGCGCAGGCTCAGCGGCCATGGCTCATGGGCCCAGCTGCTCCGCAGCATGTGGGATCTTCCCGGACCGGGGCACGAACCCATGTCCCCTGCATCGGCAGGCAGACAGACTCTCAACCACTGCGCCACCAGGGAAGCCCTACAAAAATGTTTTGATCTTTTTCCAAGTTTAAATTTGGTGAAGATCCTTTAGCCAGAAGCTTTTACCATTTCTCCCTATGATATTTAAAAGCTTGTTTTGTTTCTGTATGTTTTCTTATATGTAGGTACGTCTTTTATTCTACTGTAGATACTTTTGTAGAACTGGACTAAAAGGAGCCATTACACAATCTCCAAAATAATTTCATTATCAGTAGTAAAATTTTATCAAGCACTTAGAAAATGTGAGGCAAGAAAAAGGAGAACTTCCTATACAAATACTAACCTCAGAACGTCCACGTTTTAATTGGATTAGCAGATAATTCTATTAAAAATGTCAATAAGAGAACATAGCCATCTCAAATTGTTTTTTTGGGGGGAAATAGGCAGTGCATTAATTAACATGTTTTTTGGGGGGAAATAGGCAGTGCATTAACAAGCCATACAAATAGTATAGATAAAAATTGTTCTAGGAATTAAAGGAAGGAAGACATGGTTCATCGGAGCATTCAGGGAGACCTTACTGATGTACCTTAAGAGGAGGTTAAGATTTAGGGCTTTTTTTTCCCCCCAAACATATTTCATGATAAGGATTGCCTTTAGGTGCTTGTTAAACAAATGAGTTCCCCAGTTCAACTACAGATCAGAGAAGGAGCCCAGGAAACTTTCTTTTGTTTTTTAATTATCCCCTCTTCCCAAGTAATTTTTATTTGTAGGAAAGTTTGGAAAATACTGATTTAATTGATCAGAGAGAACATGAGTATGTAAACAAGACAGGAATGTATCTGACTTATTTGGAACCTATGAATAAGACTTGCTTGAATAGAGCAGAGATTTGTTTCTTTCCCTGTATACAAGTATAGAAAGTGGGATATGAGGTTGAAAGTAGACTAGAGGTAAGGTTATAAAGGTAGGTTGCCTTCAATATTAACTATGAAATTAGGACATTGTCTTATTGACGGTGGTTGCATATTAAAGTTTTTTTAACCAGGGATCGACATGCTTACATTCTTGTTTTGAAATGTAAATCCACCAAACAAATTGATTTAAATGAAACAATGTGGGAAAGAGAAAAATGCACAAACCACGATGTTTTAGAGTAGGAATGAAGAGAAAAGTGAAGTTCTAAATACTTTGTGAAGGAAGGACTAACAGGATTTGGTGACTGGAAATGGGAGAGGCAAAGTCAAGCATAGTTGTGTTATATACTTTTTTTTTTTAAGTATTGAAGGGGAAGTATACGAACCTCCTTTAATAACATGTCTTAACCTTATGAATGAGAAATGTGGGAGTGATTTAATTTTAACAGAAATGGTAATTTCAGAATTTAGGGAATGTAATGTGTCTGCTATACTCATGTATAATTTCATTTTATTTTAGTCATTTGTGTATGTCTTATCTCTTCAGTTTTGAGCAGTGGCTTTTTTTAAATTCACATTTGTATCCCTCAGTGGATTTGTGTGTATGCCATGCCTATAGCAGGGCTCAATAAAGGTTTGTTAAATAATGAATTAAATTAATGCTTTAATCCTTGAATATCGTTTTAAAGATCTCTAGGAAAAAGAATAAGTGGTCGATTTTAGTAGCTTTGTAAGTTGAAATTGTTGTTATATTGCAATCATCATACCTGTTTTGACCTTTTGATGTTCTTAATTGCAGAGTTGAAGGAAGCAGTAAAATTCAGTATCGTATAGAGCAGCAGCAGCAACAAATGCGGAATTCAACTAGGACTCCCAATCTTGTAAAACATTCTCCATCGGAAGACAAGATGTCCCCAGCATCTCCGATGGATGATATTGAAAGAGGTAAAATCTATGAGTATGTAATGGCCCTTTAAAATAACTTATTAATAAATGTTAAGTGAAATTTTTCATTTTAATTGACAAGGGAACTAACTGTAAAATTCTAAAAACATGATGTTTTTTGTTATGGTTCTAGGGGAGAAGTGTAGTTTATGATTTAGAGTATTAAGTACGTAAGCTTGTGTCTATATAACAGAATTTATATTTTTTATTATTCAGGGGAAAAAGTAACTGTTTAGATATGTGTAACTGGAGTTTTCTTCTTTTTGACAGTTGTGATGATTCCAATTTAGTCCTTCACAGCATCTTCTTGTTGAAGTTTTTTTATGTGTAGCCAGACTATAGATGTCTAAGATGTAGCCAAACCAGTAGTGGAGTGAGGAGATGTAGTAAGCCAAAGCAGCAGGCAAGTTCTTCTGAACTGCTGCTCACTTCTCAGCAGGTAGGTGCTTCTAGAGAGGCACAGTCTTTTTGAAAGTAAGGAAACTTAAATCTCCATTTTTTTTTCTAGCTGCAGTTTGGGTGTTTATGTTATAGTAATTGTGGTAGGGGTAAGACCCTGGTCACCAAAGTTTATTTGTTTCTACACTTTGCCTTCATAACTTGCATATAGCTCTCCGTTTCCACTTGCCCCCTTCTAGGCCCGGTATAGTATTAGTTCCCTAATATATTAGTGTTCCCTTTTCAAACAATAAGGAAAATATAAGCTCAGAACCCTTGTTGCTACAAGGGATCTTGAATTTTATTTTATTGTTATATCTGCTTCCAAAATGGATTTGAATCATTATATCATTTTATATATGTGTACAATAAAAATCTGGAACAGAAAATTAAGATATTGGAGGGAAGAGGAAACAAATTTGCTAATTATTAAGACATTAAATTTATATCTGAGCTTCCTATCCACTAATACAAAACTGAAAACTTTAGTATATTTTGTATTATCTAAGAGGTTCCAAAGATTTGGACTCTTCCCTGCTACTAAATTCTAAAAGGAATTCATCGTATGGAACCTGTTCTTTGGAGAATTAAACTATATAGTATCTTCAACTATAATTTTACAATACAAAAAGAAGTTTCTCTATGTGACAGGTTTTTAGCAGAGACCTTAATAAAAACATTGTATTGTAGAATATAAGTTAAGGTAATCCAAGCATAAGATCTAACTTTGTATAAGAATTTACAGTTTGCAGAGCATGTTCCTTAGACTATCTTCTTTTAAATATTTTCTTAATATTTGACCCTACTATGCCAATGCCTACTGCTATGGTTGAAACACTTTTTTTAAGTTTATGATTAGATGTCTGTCAGCTTTACTAGTGTTTCTCTGGTTTACTTTTTACATTTACCTGTTTGGGCTATCTGGAATTCTAGTCTAAGAAATAAGAATCTAAACTTCCTTCCTCCCCAACAGTGTAATTACATAGATATTGATAGAGAATCAACAAATATAGTATTGAAAAAGAGTATCAATATCCATTTTTTGAATAAGCCAGTATTTCTTCTGCTGATATGAAAAGCCATTTTTTAAATTCAGTTTTTATTTTATATTGGAGTGTAGTTGTGTTAGTTTCAGGTGTACAGAAAAGTGATTCAGTCATACATATACATGTACCTATGCTTTTTCAAATTCTTTTCCCATTTAGGTTATTACAGAGTACTGAGCATAGTTCCCTGTACTATGCAGTAGGTCCTTGTTGACTATCTATTTTATATATAGTAGTGTATATATGTTAATCCCAAACTCCTAATTTATCCCTCCCACCTTTCCCCTTTGGTAACCATAAGTTTGTTTTCGAAGTCTGTGAGTCTGTTTTGTTTTGTAAATAAGTTCATTTGTATCATCTTTTTACATTTCACATATAAGTGATATCATATGATATCTGTCTTTCTGTGTCTGACTTATTTCACTTAGTATGATAATCTCTAGGTCCATCCATGTTGCTGCAAATGGCATTATATCATTCTTTTTTATTGCTGAGTAATATTCCATTGTGTATATATACCACAACTTCTTTATCCATTCATCTGTCGTTGGACATTTAGGTTGATTCCATGTCTTGGCTATTGTAAATAATGCTGCATTGAACATTGGGGTGCACGTGTCTTTTCAAATTATGGTTTTTCTCCGTATATGCCCAGGAGTGGGATTGCTGGATCATGTGGTAGCTCTATTATTACTCTTTTAAGGAGCCTCCTTACTTTTCTCCATAGTGGTTGTACCAATTTACATTCCCAGCAACAGTGTAGGAGGGTTCCCTTTTCTCCACACCCTCTCCAGCATTTATTGTTTGTAGACTTTTTGATGATGGCAATCCTGACTGGTGTGAGATGATACCTCCCTGTAGTTTTGACTTACATTTCTCTAATAATTAGCGATGTGGAACATTTTCTCTTGTGCCTTTTGGCCATCTGTATGTCTTCTTTGGAGAAATGTCTGTTTAGATCTTCTCCCCACTTTTTGATTGGGTTGTTTATTTTTTTTGATATAGAGCTGCATGAGCTGTTTGTCTGTTTTAGAGATTAGTCCCTTGTCGGTTGCTTCATTTGCAAATGTTTTTTTCCATTCTGTGGGTTGTGTTTTTGTTTTGTTTATGGTTTCTCTTTGCACTGCAAAAGCTTTTAAGTTTATTTTTAGGTCCCATTTTAAGGTCACATTTGTTTATTTTTTATTTTATTTTCATTACTCTAGGAGGTGGATCCAAAAAGATATTGCTGCAATTTATGTCAGAGTATTCTGCCTATGTTTTCCTCTAAGAATTTTATAGTATCTGGTCATACATTTAGGTCTTTAATCCATTTTGAGTTTATTTTTGTGTATGGTGTTAGAGAATGTTCTAATTTCATTCTTTTACATGTAGCTGTCCAGTTTTCCCAGCACCACTTATTGAAGAGACTGTCTTTTCTCCATTGAATATTCTTGCTTCTGTCATAGATTAATTGACCATACGTGTGTAAGTTTATTTCTGAGCTTTCTATCCTGTTCCATTGAGCTATATTTCTGTCTTTGTGCCTGTACCATTCTGTTTTGATTACTGTAGCTTGGTAGTATAGTTTGAAGTCAGGGAGCCTGATTCCTCCAGCTCCATCTTTCCTTTCAGGATTGCTTTGGCTATTTAGAGTCTTTTGTGTTTCCATACAAGTTCTGAAAATTTTTTTTCTAGTTCTGTGAAGAATACCATTGGTAATTTGATAGGGATGGCATTGAATCTGTAGATTGCCTTGGGTAGTATATTCATTTTGACAATATTGATTCTTTCAATCCAAGAACATGGTATATCTTTCCATCTGTTTGTGTCATCTTTGATTTCCTTCATCAGTGTCTTACAGTTTTCAGAGTACAGGTCTTTTGCCTCCTTAGGTAGGTTTTTTTCCTAGGTATTTTATTCTTTTTGATGTGATGGTAAATGGGATTGTTTCCTTAATTCCCCTTTCGGATTTTCATTGTTAGTGTATAGAAATGCAAGATATTTCTGTGTATTAATTTTTTATCCTGCAACCTTACTGAGTTCCTTGATAAGCTCTAGTAGTTTTCTGGTAGCATCTTTAGGATTTTCTATATATAGTATCATGTCATCTGCAAAAAGTGACAGTTTTACTTCTTCTTTTCCAATTTGGATTCCTTTCATTTCTTCTGCTTCTCTGATTCCTATGGCTAGGACTTCCAAAACTATGTTGAATAAAAGTGGCGAGAATGGACATTCTTGTTTTTTTCCTGATCTTGGAGGAAATGCTTTCAGCTTTTCACCACTGAGTATGATGTTAGCTGTGTGTTTGTCATATAAGGCCTTTATTATGTTGAGGTATGTTCCCTCCATGCCCACTTTCTAGAGAGTTTTTATCATAAATGGGTGGTGCTGGATTTTGTCAAAAGCTTTTTCTGCATCTATTGAGATGATCATATGGTTTTTACTCTTCAGTTTGTTAATGTGGTGTATCACACTGATTGATTTGCAGATACTGAATAATCCCAGCATCCCTGGGATAAATCCCACTTGATCATGGTGTATAATCCTTTTAATGTACTGTTAAATTCGATTTGCTAGTATTTTGTTGAGGATTTCTGCATCTATGTTCATCAGTGATTCTGACTTGTAATTTTCTTTTTTTGTCTGATTTTGGTATCAGGGTGATGGTGGCCTCATAGCATGAGTCTGGGAGTGTCACTTCCTTTGCAATTTTTTGGAATAGTTTCAGATGTATAGGTGTTAACTCGTCTCTAAATGTTTGATAGAATTCACCTGCCATGCCATCTGGCCTGGGCTTTTGTTTGTTGCAAGTTTTAAAATCACAGTTTCAATTTCAGTACTTGTGATTAGTCTGTTCATATTTTTTGCTTCTTCCTGGTTCAGTCTTAGAAGTTATACCTTTCTAAGAATTTGTTTATTTCTTTTAGATTGTCCATTTTCTTGGCATATAACTGCTTATAGCAGTCTCTTGTGATCTTTTATATATCTATGATGTCAGTTGTAACTTCTCCTTTTTCATTTCTAATTTTATTGATTTGAGCACTTTCCTTTTTTTCTTAATGAGTCTCGCTAAAGGTTTATCAATTTTGTTTATCTTTTCAAAGAACCAGCTTTTTGTTTCATTGATCTTTTCTACTGTTTTCTTCATCTCTATTTCATTTATTTCTTTTGTGATCTTTATGATTTCTTTCCTTCTACTAACTTTGGGGTTTGTTCTTCTTTCTCTAGTTTCTTTAGTTATAAGGTTAGGTTGTTTATTTGAGATTTTTCCTGTTTCACAAGGTAAGATTGTATTGCTATAAACTTCCCTCTTAGAACTGCTTAAGGTAATTATCGATATGTATTTCTGCTTGTCATTTTGTTCATTGTTTAGGATTTGTTTTTGTAGGTGTTTTTTCTTCCCTTCCTCTTTTGTTCTTTTCTCTTTTGATTTGATGACTGTCTTTAGTGTTGTTTGGATTGTATTTTCTTTTTTTCTGTGTATCTATTGTAGATTTTTGGTTTGCAGTTACCATGATGTTTTGATATAGCAGCCCATATATATATATAGATATAGATATAGATATAAATGGTTGTTTTAACACATTTTTTACCAGCGATGTATTACAGCCTCAGGTGTTAGTTTCTGCAAAAACCCCCGGTCAATAATGTGTTAAGTTGCTGTTCTCTTAATTTCAGATGTATTTCCAATATCCTACATTTGTACTCTCCTCTTCTCACGACTGCTGGTTTTGATATATTTGTGTATGGATGATATCCTAGCTTTACTGTATGTTTCTCTTTACCTGTTAGATTCTCTTGTTTCTAGTTACAGGCTTTTCTTTTCCACCTAGAGGAGTTTCTTTAGCATTTGTTGTAAAGCTGCTTTGGTGGTGCTGAATTCTCTTAACTTTTTCATCTGTAAAGTTTTTGATTTCTCTGTTGTAGCTGAATGAGAACCTTGCTGGGTAGGCTATTCTTAGTTGTACGTTTTTCCCTTTCATCACTTTAAATATATTGTTCCACTCCTTTCTGGTCCACAGAGTTTCTGCTGAAAAATCAGCTGATAGACTTATGGGAATCCCCTTGTATATTATTTGTTGATTTTCTCTTGTTGCTTTTACTATCTTCTCTTTGTCTTTAATTTTTGTCAATTTGAATAATATGTGTCTCAGCATGTTCCTCCTTGGGTTTGTCCTGTATGTGACTTTATGCACTTCCTGAATTTGAGTGAGTGTTTCCTTTCTCATGTTAGGGAAGTTTTCAGCTATTGTCTCTTCAAATATTTTCTCAGGCCCTTTCTCTCTCTCTCTTCTCCTTCTGGGACCCCTATAATGCAAATGTTGGTCAGTTTCATGTTGTTCCAGAGACATCTTAAACTGTCCTCATTTCTTTTCATTCTTTTTTCTTTATTCTATTCTGCAGCAGTGATTTCCACCATTCTGTCTTCCAGCTCACTTATTTGTTCTTCTGCCTCATTTATTCTGCTATTGATTCTTTCTAGTGTATTTTTCATTTCAGTTATTGTATTTTTCATCTGTTTGTTCCTTAAATCTTCTAGCTCCGAAAAGCCATTTTTGTCACATGCAGAATTTCTTTCTGGACTTAAGTCTATCTCACAACATAAGATGTACAGTGGCCAATACATGTATGAAAAGTGGATCAGATTCACTAATGCTTTCAAAGTTCAAATTTTAAGATTAAAAGATATTTTTTTCTAAAATTTAATAGTTTTATTCTTGCAATGTCTGACACTGTGCAGGGGTTACAAGAGTATGCCTAGAAATGAATAAGCTAAAAGTTTAACATAATTTCAAGGAAAAATGGATAAATTCACTTAATAGTGGGAGATTTTTAGTATATCCCCTCTCAGTAATTGATAGATTCAGGCAAACCCCAGATTAATAAGATTTGCAAAACACCATTAAGAAACTTGAACTAAGTAGACATACATAGCACTTCCACTGTTTGAGATATACAGGTTTTTCAAGTCCGTGTGAAATTAAAAAACAAAACAAAAGAAAACTGACCATGTGCTACATAGCAAAGCATCTCAACAAAAAAAGACATTTTGGGACTTCCCTGGTGGCACAGTGGTTGAGAATCTGCCTGCCAATGCAAGGGACACAGGTTTGATCCCTGGTCTGGGAAGATCCCACATGCCGCGGAGCAAGTAAGCCCGTGCATCACAGCTACTGAGACTGCACTCTAAAGCCCTTGAGCCACAACTACTCAGCCCGTGCACCACAACTACTGAAGTCCAAGTACCTAGAGCCCATGCTCCACAACAAGAGAAACCACCACAATGAGAAGCCCACACACCGCAAGAAGGAGTAGACCCCGCTTGCCACAACTAGAGAAAGCCTGCACACAGCAACAAAGACCCAACGCAGCCAAAAAAAGATATTTTTCTTTTTTAATTGAAGTATAGTTGATTTACAATATTATTTTAGTTTCAGGTGTACAGCATAGTGATTCAATATTTTTATAGATTATAACCCACTTAAAGTTATTATAAAATAATGGCTATATTTCCCTGTGCTGTACAATATATCCTTTTTAAATTTTATTTTATACATATTAGTTTGTATCTTTTAATCCCATACCCCTATCTTACCCCCACTCTCTCCATGGGTAACCACTAGTTTGTTCTCTGTATATGTGAGTCTGTTTCTGTTTTGTTATACACATGTTTTGTTTTATCTTTTAGATTTTATATTACACATATAAGGGATAAGATACAGTATTTGTCTTACTCTCTCTGACTTATTTCACTAAGCATAATACCCTCTAGGTCCATCCATGTTGTTGCAAATGGCAAAATTTTGTTCTTTTTATGGCTGAGTAATATTTCATTGTGTATATATATATATATGTGTGTGTGTGTGTGTGTGTGTATAAATACCACGTCTTCTTTATTCATTTATCTGTTGATGGACACT
Source organism: Aethalodelphis obliquidens (assembly GCF_003676395.1). Taxonomy (NCBI): domain Eukaryota; kingdom Metazoa; phylum Chordata; class Mammalia; order Artiodactyla; family Delphinidae; genus Aethalodelphis; species Aethalodelphis obliquidens. The sequence goes on from NW_020837945.1 coordinate 67,338,682, forward strand.
TAGGTTGCTTCCATATCTTGGCTATTGTAAATAATGCTGCTGTGAACATTGGGGTGCATGCATCTTTTCAAGTTAGTGTTTTTGTTCTCTTTGGGTATATACCCTGGAATGGGATTGCTGGATCATATGGTAATTCTATTTTTAGTTTTTTTAAGGAAGCTTGGCTGCACCAATCCACATTCCCACAAACAGTGTACTATGGTTCCCTTTTCTCCACATCCTTGCCAACATTTGTTATTTGTAGACTTTTTGATGATAGCCATTTTGACAGGTGTGAGGTGATATCTCATTGTGGTTTTGATTTGCATTTCTCTGATGATTAACGATGTTAAACATTTTTTCATGTACCAGTTGGCCATCTGTATATCTTCTTTGGCAAGGGTCTATTCCAGTCTTCTGCCCATTTTTAACCAGATTGTTTAGGTATTTTTGGATATTGAGTTTTATGAGCTGTTTATATAGTTTGAATATTAACCCCTTATTAGTCATATCGTTTGCAAATATTTTCTCCCAATCAGGAGGTTGTCTTTTCACTTTGTTGTTAGTTTCCTTTGCTGTGCAAAACTTTTAAGTTTAATTAGGTTCCATTTATTTTTGCTTTTGCTTCTTTCTTCTTAGGAGACAGATCAAAAAATATTACTACAATTTATGTCAAAGAGTGTTCTGCCTATGATCTCCTCTTGGAGTTTTGTGGTTTCAGGTCTTACATTTCTGTCTTTAATCCATTTCGGGTTTATTTTTGTATGTGGTATTAGGAAATGTTCTAATCTCATTCATTTACATGTAGCTGTCCAGTTTTCCCAGCCCCACTTATCGAAGAGTCTATCTTTTCTCTATTATGTATTCTTGCCTCCTTTGTCATAATTGACCATAAGTGCATGGGTTTATTTCTGTCTCTTTATTCTTTTCTACTGATCTATGTGCCTGTTTTTGTGCCAGTATCATGGTGTTTTGTTTTTATAAATTTATTTTATTTATTTATTTTTGGCTGTGCTGGGTCTCTGCCACTGCACGCAGGCTCTCTCTGGCTGCATCAAGTGGGGGCCACTCTTCACTGTGGTGCATGGGCTTCTCATTGCGGTGGCTTCTCTTTGTTGCGGAGCGTGGGCTCCAGGCCTGCGGGCTTCAGTAGCTGTGGCGTGTGGGCTCTAGAGCGCAGGCTCAGCAGTTGTGGCACACACGGGCCCAGTTGCTCCACGGCATGTGGGATCCTCCCAGTCCAGGGCTCAAACCCACATCCCCTGCACTGGCAGGCAGACTTCCAACCACTGCACCACCAGGGAAGCCCTATCATGGTGTTTTGATTACTGTAGCTTTGTAGCATAATCTGAAGTCAGGGAATGTGAAACCTCAAGCTTTGTTCTCTTTTCTCAAGACTACTTTGGCAATTTCGGGTCTTTGTGGTTCCATGTGAATTTGAGGGTTATTTGTTCTAGTTCTGTGAAAAATGTCATGAGTATTTTGATAGGGAAAGAGATATTTTTTCATTTATCTGCTTGGTAGTAGCTAAAATAATTGTCAACATCCAGTACTGGTGAGGATATAAAGGGAAACAAATGTGTGCATACATTTTTGAAGAAACATAAATTGACATATATTTTTTTGTAGAGGAATTTTTCCTGCAAAACACTTAGAACAGGGTCTAGCACAAAGAAACTACTATATAAGGTTCTGCTCTCATTATCATCCTTATTTGCTAATAACTGTTAAATTAAAAGTGTGCCTATTCCTTACCTAGAAAGTCTAGAAATTTCTCTTATTGTGAAACTTGTACAGATAGATACATAATTACATAGGTATACCTATATCAGTCACATAAGAGTGCTCAAAAAAACCCAAAAGCTAGCAGAAGGAAAGAAATCATAAAAATCAGATCAGAAATAAATGAAAAAGAAATGAAGGAAACAATAGCAAAGATCAATAAAATTAAAAGCTGGTTCTTTGAGAAGATAAACACAATAGATAAACCACTAGCCAGACTCATCAAGAAAAAAAGGGAGAAGACTCAAATCAGTAAAATTAGAAACGAAAAAGGAGAAGTAACAACAGACACTGCAGAAATAAAAAAGATCATGAGAGATTACTACAAGCAACTCTATGCCAATAAAATGGACAATCTGGAAGAAATGGACAAATTCTTAGAAATGCACAACCTGCCAAGACTGAATCAGGAAGAAATAGAAAATATGAACAGACCAATCACAAGCACTGAAATTGAAACTGTGATTAAAAATCTTCCAACAAACAAAAGCCCAGGACCAGATGGCTTCACAGGCGAATTCTATCAAACATTTAGAGAAGAGCTAACACC